>NC_052950.1:33021547-33209047 GCF_013358895.1 Oreochromis aureus | reverse complement strand
CAGAAGAATGTTTTCTTCTGAAAGAAGAAAACATTTTGCCAATAATCAGATAAAAAACATTGTTGAACCAGGTGGTATTCTCTGGAGTTTAAGACCAAAACTGAACTCAGTGAATTGACATTAGACTGGAATTCATAAGATGAATAGAAATACTGCTGAAGCTGAATGATATATATATATATATATATATGTGTGTATGTATGTGTGTGTGTGTGATCTTTTTTTTCTCCAATTCACCATGTCTGTAAAGTTCAGTATGACTGTGGTACATGATACAAAAGAATAAATACAGAACAATAACAACTTTATGTGAATAACTTTACTCTTCTTAAAAATAACTCATAAAACAAGTAAAAGTACAAATGTGTACAAGTTAGAGACTTCCTCAGTAAGTTTACACTCTTTTGGATTGATTTTAATTGTGTGTTAAAGAGAAAGAGATTAGGAGGTAAAGTAGAGGATGCAGAGTCCAACACCGAGGCCGTCTCTCCTGCATGAAGTCCAGGTGCTGGTTTTCCAGTGTGTGCGTCTGATGGCCCAAAGCTGACTGAGAGCTGTAACACCATCCATGGCTGCAGTATGGAACAGATGTGGGTGTGTCCTCATCTCCCAGAGGAGTCCAAATCGTCATCAAACAGCCCTACAGACACAAAAACATGTGAAAATATAAACAACCAGACTATCAGCAGTGATTTAAGTACTTTAAGACCTCTGTGAAAATCATTCACAGTATATATCACAGAATTTAAGGCCTTTATAATCACAGAGCATACAGAGAAAAGTACTAAACTGAATCAATTTCAGCTTTCATTTTCCATGATGTATATTGTATTAATAATTAAATTTCATTATCTGTATCTTTACCACACAGGTGTAGATACTGTAGGTTCAGTGAATGCTTACATTGCACTGATTAGAATATACTGGACATTCAAAGCTAAGATTCAGCGCACTGTGTTAGAGGCTGGGATTTGATGAATTCATCATATATACAACCTTTGATCATCATTTATGTCCAGTTGAGAATGAATCTGTGCACTCACATATTAAATGAACTGAAATCAGTAGTGTGATCTCCAGTCTTGATATAAGGAATGAGAGAAATGACAGCTGTTATTTTAATCAGCCTGTCTCAGTTGTTTTAACTCTAAGTACCACAGAGTAATGTGGTAACATCTGGACTGACGAGTTTACTGTCAGCATTTTAATCGCTAGTTTAAAGGCTGTAGGTTGCAGCCATTGCTCTAACACTGTATAAATGTAACAGGGCTCAGTGCTGGTTCTAACAGTCTGAGCTGCTTCCAGCTTTATTTGTGAAGAGCACAGCAGCTTACAAAACACGTGCGAGCTCGTACAGCTGCGACGTAAAACTTTCATTAGCTAAGATGACCTTAAAATAACGGGGCTACGTGCGGTGATGCTAGCGTTAGCCACGTTAGCACCTTACCTTCAACAGGTGGTCAGACTGTGTAGACGGGCACTCAGTCAGAGGTTGGCTCTCCGTTTCGCTGCAGGGTCCCTTCATTGTGTTGAGCCGAGTGTAAATCCCGACGCTGAACGGCCTTTGTACAAGCACACACGCTTCGTAGCAGGGCGAAACTATGAGCTAGAAAAATCCAGGCTGGCAGACAGCCTGTGTCTGACCAACCAATCAGAGAGCTCCTTACATCCCACGGTGTGGCTAATTTGAATAGCCTCCAGCAAGTTGTTAATCGAAGAGCTAATCCAGCAGCTAATCCAGGAGCGAACAGGAAAGGGAAATGGATTTTCAACTGCAGTTTATTAAATTGCAGGTGGAAAAAGGATTTTGACCTGCAGTTTATTAAATTGCAAGTGGAAAAAGGATTTTGAACTGCAGTTTATTAAATTGCAAGTGGAAAAAAGGATTTTGACCTGCAGTTTATTAAATTGCAAGTGGAAAAAGGATTTTGAACTGCAGTTTATTAAATTGCAAGTGGAAAAAGGATTTTGACCTGCAGTTTATTAAATTGCAGGTGGAAAAGGGATTTTGAACTGCAGTTTATTAAATTGCAAGTGGAAAAGGGATTTTGAACTGCAGTTTATTAAATTGCAACTGAAAAAAGGATTTTAAAATGTAGTTTATTAAAGTGCAATTGGAAAAAGTTTTTTGAAATGCAAGTGGAAAAAGGATTTTGAAATGCAGTTTATTAAATTGGAATTCAAAAATGAATTTACAATTGCAGAATTTATTCTACAATTCATTATTAAAGCACAGAAATTTTTATTTCGATGCGCGTGGCTCTTGTGGTCCTCCATATTTATAACTATTGTTTGCAAATGTTGCTAAATGCCTGTGACTCAGATGCTGGTTTTGCTCACTAGAATTGTATAAATAGAGTTTGAATTCATTACTGTGGATGTATAGTAATTGACTGAGTTTTGATATATATATATTGAGTGCAGTGTACAGGACCTAAGACCAACATATTACGTTAAGTAGTAACCTCTCTTGAGCCATAAATGCTGGTGTGTTTTAGTTTTCTTCCAGTTATGTATGTGCTGTGAGAAGCTGTGAGAATGATTTGAGGTTTCAGTTGTTTTCCTTGGACTTGCTCTTTCTGATTATGGAAAGCATGTCCAAAATACTCGTATGAAAGCATATTTTGAGTGATTTTAACTGTGTGAATGCTGTCAGTATTTGATTTGAGTGACTCTGTGTGATTTGTACCAAATAATAAATAGGTAATAATAACACTACGAAGGTTGATAGTAGAGTGAGTGAAAAAGTGGAAGTTTGAGAGAAAAGGCAGTGTGTGTGGGATGATTCATGATGTCTGAAAGAGCTTAGAATATTTAAAAGTGTGCGTGGAACAAGGGTGTATTGTTTTTAGATCAAGATTTAGTAGAATTAAAGAGGGTTTATAGACTATGAATACAAAGAAAAACAAAAGAGTTCGATTAGTCTGCAGAAACAGGAAATATGTGTGCCTGTGGTGTGTCTGTGACAGGAAATCATGTGTGTGACAGGAACTGCATGCCCATAAAAGGAACTGACTGTGTCAGGGAGAACCCAGAGAGAGAGACCAGTTAAACTCTAGGTGGATGAAACTAATGAATGTTTTAAGAAAAGTAATGAAAATGATATTAATTGTATGCTTTAGTGTGTCAATACAGGTGGATTTCTCTCAACCTGGAACCTTGAGTACAGCGACAAAAAGGATAGAGTAATAACTGGGAAAACAGGCCACTTTTTGGCTAAAATTTTATAGCTTGACCTCCCACTTTGTCCTCAGCCCTGAGAAGAAGCTCAAAGGACAGTTAATCTCATGATGAAGACCGACAGAACATCGTGGACTTGAAGAACAGGAAGCTTAACAGCAGGCAAAAGACAGTGCAACTTAACACTGACAACGACTGACGCCCCCAGACTGATGACTCCAGCAGCAGCATGTAAGAAAGTACGTGATGCAACATGTACTGTGAATTACAGGCTGGGCAGTTGAACAGTGGGATAAAGAACTGGGGAAGGCACTGGACACTGAGTTTCATATTTGCCATGCTTGGAGTAATCTTGAAAGAAGAAGACTGAAAGATCAACAGAGAAGAAACAGAATGTGTTTGTTGGAGATTTGAAGGCCACACAAGGACACTGTGAAAAAAGGGACAAGGACCGGTGGGAGGTGAAGCCAGGACAAGTGCGAGAATACAGGGTATAATTGGATTGAAATTGAAGGCTGAACTCATGATTGTTTAGAGATGTCCACCACGTCACAAACAAAAAGAAATAACTGACAACTATATTAATGAATAGAAAACACACATACACAAATTGTTATATGTGAAATTATTTTTGGAAAGAGTCAGAAGTGAGATAGTTTGAATTTAGAACTCAGTGATAAGATGCATGAATTAAACCTTATTGTAACAAACACTTGCAATGAAGAAAGCAGCTTACACTCAATTAACATGAACGCAAAGCCTTGATGCCATAGGCAATTTGTTTTTGTTTTTGTTTGTTTATTTTGTTGGCTTGAAAAACAAATTTGTGATCATACTTGTGGATCACAATGACACATAATGATTAGGCATATGATTTACTAATGTCTAGTTTTAGAGCTGTGAGCTATGAGCTGTAAGCAATGCAAAGTTTTTTTTCCTAACTTAAAAGTTTGAAATATGTAAGATGTGTGAGTTCTTTGAAAAATAGAAATGACCTAAATGCCTTAAGTAAAATGTAGTGTTCTCAGGTGGTAACTGGCGTCTCACTACTGGCAACGGCTCTGCTCATCACACTATCCACCCAGGAAGAAGGAAGAATTCAAACTCTGGACAACTGGACAAAAGGTACTCAACTCACTCTTCCTGTGGGCAGGAGTTGGGAAAACGTGCTCTCAGAAGTGAGATACTGGACTACAGATTCGGCTTGTTTCTCAAAGCATCCTGGAAGGTCAACGAGGGACAAAACCAAGAAATAGACGCTCTCAGAATTGCTGTAATGCAACATCGTGTAGCACTGCACATGATCCTGGCTGAGAGAGGAGGATTGTGTGTCTTATTCAACACCACATGCTGCACTTACATACCAGATAATGTACATTCTTCAGACATGACTTCAGATTTTAAAGAGACTGTTGATTGTCGTTGGACTTTTCCTGATTTTATTTTGTTTTCTTTATTTGAGTTATTCCTTGTTTAAAAGCTGTAATTTCACAGATGATAAGTTTATCATTCACAGCATACGCAGATGTACTGAAATCAATGAAGATCATGAAGACTTCTTTTCCTATTTGTCAGATGAAGATGAACTGTAACTAATGATGTAGTAGCTGAGTATGTGAAAGACAAGTAGTTACTCACTGATGAATTGTACATTTCATTTCGTGATCAACAGGAGGGAATGTCAAAGGAAAATCATGTATTTTGTGATCAGCTAACATGAAATGTATTCTTTATTGATCATTAAGCACATGTCTACGTGACTTTTCACCTAATAACTTTTGACATGAACTCTTCTGTGATAAACAACTTACAGCTTCATCTTTCTGGTTTGGAAGATACAGACTTAGAAAAGGGGAACTTCAGCTCTGAGTTCTGAGAATAACTCTGTTATCTTTACACACACACACACACACACACACACACACACACACACACACACAGAAAAGTATAAATAAAAAACGCAGACAGAGATGAGACGAAGATCCTGCGTTTCATGGCTGCCCTCGCGAGTTAAAGAAAATCTGCAGTGTTTGTGTGTTTTCTAACTCAGGTGTCTCAGCTGAACAAAGAACGGCAGGGTGATTTAAAGAAATCCCCTGTCACTTACAAATTAGGAATTTTGTTAAACAGTCTTTTGCCCATCTGGATAAGCCCCCTGCTCATAGTGACTTTTATGATTATTTGATTAAAAATCCCACTTCCAAACACCTAATCAGCCAGTTTACTACACTTTTTACACTTACAGCACCTACTAACCACATCAAGGATGCTTGGGTTAAGGACTTGGAAGTAGACATATCGGATGCTTTGTGGGCCAATGGGTTGAAGAAGATTAAAGAATGCTCTGTTAATGCCAGACTACAACTTATACAGTTCAAGGTCCTTCATCGTTTGCATTTTTCTAAAACAAAGCTATGCAGCATTTTTCCGTCTATTTCATCTTTGTGTGACAGATGCAAAGCAATGGATGGAACCCTTGGTCACCTTTTCTGGTCTTGCCCTACACTCAGGAGTTTCTGGGCAGAGATATTTAATATATATAACCGGGTTTATGACTTAAAATTAGAGCCGGATGGTGTACTTGCAGTGCTAGGCTGCTCCCTAACCTCAATGGCACTTAGACGTCCTCTTCAGAAAGCTTTAATGTTTGGCATGATTGTAGCTAAAAGACTTATTCTTAGAGCCTGGAAATCACCATCTCCTCCATTGTTCAGGGTTTGGCTACATGAGATGATTGCATGTTTGTATATTGAAGAGGTTCGTTATCGTTTGGCTGACACCCATTTTAAGTTTGTCGAAATCTGGGGCCCTTTTCTCAATCATATTGATGGGAATTCAACATAAATTTTAACCCATTTGACTGCACTTTGTGTTTGTGTGAAACTGCACTTCTGCCGGACCCTGATTCCTTCCTGGACTTGTTTTCCACATCTTTTGGTCTTGGTGAACTCTCTGTTGCCCTGTCTAAACTCACACAGAAGATCATCTTCTTTGGACAATGGTGTTTCTTTTGATTTGTACTGGCTAACTGGTTTTTTTTTTTCTTTTCTTTCCTGTTTTCCTGTTTGGGTTTTTTTTTTGGGGTTGTGTGTTTGGTTTTTGTTTTCTGTTTTTCTTTTTTTTCTGTGCTTAAATATTATTGTTTTTGAATCTTATGTCATTTGTCTGGTGTGATGTTATGTAACTTTGAACTTAAAATCTTATAAATAAACATTTAAAAAAGAGAAGACAGAGCACAAAGTCAGCAATGAACTTGAGTCTTTACAGTGAGAAAACTCCCACTTTGAAACTAAAAGAACTAAATTATAGAAAGTTGATTTTATTCATCTGATTGTAGCATTTTCAGTGTCAGAATTAAAATTCAGAATTAAAAGTCAGACAGTTGACAATTAATCAGTAACAAAAATAGTTCCAGAGTGTGGTGCAATTTCACAAGATTTACTGTGTAATTTTTCTGAATGAAAGCTGTGATTTTGACCTTTGACTTATAGTTGGAAAAGTGTGTCAGAGGAATTCAGCTGAGAGCCAAAGCGACTTTCTGAGGTTTGAAGCCCCGAGGCCTGTCTGTGACACCAGGGCTGATCCAGAGTCATATCTATCACACTTCAAATACATAAAAAATGTATGACACATGCTACATCATTAATCATTATCTGTATTTTGAAATGCTGTGTCAAAACACTAAGACACATGCTATATTTTATTGTGGTCTGAGATTCATGTTTACACGATTTTTGTTAAATTAAATCATGTTAACGTGAAATAAACAGAAAAGAGTTGTGACAAGAAAATCTCTGACTTTTTCAGTAATGTTTTTTTTTTCCTTTTGTTTTTTCAGCTCCAGTCCATAAAGTCGATCAATAACAAGTAGGACAAAGGATCACCTGCAGCTCAGAGGGGATCTACCCTCAACCTGAGCTCACCTGGTCCACCAGCCCTTCATCCAGCATCACCAACAACAACACAACAGCCCATCAGACTGACCAGCAGATTTACAGCATCAGCAGTTCTCTGATACTTCCAAACAGTGACATGGATCTATATTACATCTGCGTAGTCAGCACTCACAGAAACAGGAAGAGAGCAACCTTCAGAAAAAGAGATTATACATCCATCTAGTGGAACATTTTCATCAGATGTTTACAGGAGATTCCATCTGAACTCTGTGGAGCCTGATCTCAAGGGTTTTAAGTCTGACACTGAAACCAGAAGATAGAGCTGGGCGATAGAACGATAACGATATGTATTGCGAAATAACTTTTTCTCGATAGAAAAATTAAACTATTGCGATAGGCCTCATCTCTCTTGTCCTCTTAAAAATAAAAAAAGAACAGCCAATCCAAATTAAGTAGTGCAGAGCCGAACCAATCACAGCCGCAGCATCACGTCATGTGACTTGTTACGTACAGCACAAGCACCAAGGCGCACGTGTATTTGTTTTTGCAGCCAGGCTGCCCAGGTAATGAAGGAAATGAGTGTGCAGACTAGAGAAAAATCAACTGAGAGCGTGAGCGAAGGTTACCGAAGAAAAAACAGGTGATGGTTCCAATGCCGAAGAGGTTGTCAAACGGAAGGGCCGTAGAATTTCCGTAGTGTGAAGGTATTTCTATGGAGCCCCTCTGATGACATCCTCCAAAAACTGAATAAACTGTGGCCACAAAATACTACTTTGTGCCCTCGAAATAGGTATAATGTGCACACGAAATGCTATTTTGTGGGAACGAATTGGGTATAATTAATTGTGTGTGTGGAGTGTGTGGAGAAGGAGGACCCAAAATGCGGAACTCTGTGCGACTAATGCAGTGCGTTTATTTACAGTGAAGTAAACAATACACAATAATAGGTCTAGGTCCCTCAGACCCAGATCCCTGACAATTTTAGGCTGGGAATGAGCTACAAATGCATTTTGAAAAGCCTGGCAAAGGAACCATTATTATGGAGAGACATTTAAACAGGATATTGAGAGCCCAGTTGCTTTGCAGACGTAAGTACAACCCAGACGCTGGGATAGATTTTATTGTCAACCAACTGCAAGGGCCTGGGAAGGATCACGGTTATCGGTCAAGTGTTTCGTGCCCACAAATAAGTATTTCGTGGGCACGTTATACCCATTTCGTGCCCACGAAGTAGTATTTTGTGGCCACAATTTATTTAGTTTTTGGACCATGTCATCAGAGGGGCTCCGTATATTTTGGCTATTTCAAGTCTGACAAAAAACAGAGCAGCGCGCATTGTAAATTGTGCCAAAAGCAAGTCTGGAAATACAATAAAGCGGTGCATGCTCAATCTCTGACTGAAAGCGCTAATTCGTCATTCGGCTTTTGTCAGACTAAAGTCACCGTTAAAACTGTTTGAAAAGCTAAGCTATACAACAAGGAGAGATTGAGAATTTCCTTTTAGTTCTCAGTTTATTTGATATTGACAAAAGTTAGTCAATTTTGTCTGTTCTTCTGTAAAACAAACAGATTTATTTTTAGAATTAATATTTTGTCTCTAAGTGGAATTGACAATGTAGTGGTCTGTTTTGTTTGTTCTATTTTGAAACTTAAGCGCTTTAGCGGCTGCCTTTTGTGTAGTTTGCAATATTTGCCTTTATTTATCTGAAACTGAAGTCTCATGTTCCTCAAGTACATCCACCCTGTTGAACTTATTATGGGAAATAAATATTTAAATTAAAACAAGCTGCTGATTATTTCACATTTTACTTGTGAGCAACGGCACATTTAAATCTGACAAATATAGTTATTTGGCTTATATCGTGATATATATCGTTATCGCCTGAAATGGACAAAAAAACATATCGTGATATGAAAAAAATCTTATATCGCCCAGCTCTACCAGAAGAGGATCTTTCTGTCTCTTCAGATTCACTGTGATGGGAGTGATTTCAGCCCTGAGTGATCACGCTGATGTTTGCACAGAGCCGACAATGAGGTGAATGTTTTGGCACATTATTAACATTGAGACAGTTTATTAGTAACGTGGGATCGTTTGTGTTCAGAGTATGAACTGAGATTCCTGAAGCTGTTGTCACACTGGTCACAGCTGTAGTTTCCTTCCATGTGTGTACATTCATGCCTGTTACGATGTCCTGATTATGAGAAGCTTTTGTCACAGTGTCTGCACTTGTATGGTTTCTCTCCTGTGTGGACTCGTTTGTGTGTTTTAAGGTTGACTGCAGTGGTGAAAGATGACCACATCATGTCCAGTGTGAATGCGTAGGTGTATATTTCGGTCCCCAATCTGACTGAAGGTTTTTCCACAGATGTCACAGCTGTATGCCTTAATTCCAGAGTGGGTAACTAGATGCTTCTGTAAGCTGCTACTTTGAGTAAAAGCTCTGCCACACTGATCACAGCTGTACGCTTTAACTCCACTGTGGATGAGTTGGTGTTTTTTTAGGGAACGCTTCCAGGAAAAAGTCTTTCCACACAAGTCACAGCTGAACGGTCTCTCTCCAGTGTGGATGACCTGATGACGTTTTAGTTTATCCTTCCCAGTAAAACCCTTCCCACACTCGTCACAGGTGTATGTTTTCTCTCCCTTTCTTCTGTGAGGTTTGTCGGCCTCCTGAGAGCGCTGACTTCTCGCTCCATGTTGGTCCTGCAGTGACAGAGAAACAAACAGAGGCAGTGAGTGAAATGCAGTCGTGGAACAAACTGAACCTTCAAACTCCCTCCATTAACACTAGTTTTAAACCTGAAGGTGGAGTGTGGCACCAAACACCTTAAAGGTCTCTTATCCCCACCTGCTGGTAGTTCTAACATATTACATCCAACCTGGTGTTAAAAATAATTCATGACTGTTCAAAAGTTTCACTGTAGAAAACAGTGGATAAATTTTTGATTAAAGGCGATTAAATGTCTTTCATTTTCAATCTATATTAATCACATTTCAATTTGTATGAGCAAAAAAACTCAAAAAAAGGGAAAATATACACACTTAATGTGTTAACCGCCTGATATCGGACTACCGTTGTGGTGGTTTGAACGTGTTTTAATATTGGTGATGAACCAATATTAAGTCTGTTCGAACAACAATAATACCAATAATAATGATATTATTAATAGTAATCAGAATAATAATAATAACAATAACAACAATAATAATAATAATAATAATAATAATAATAATAATAATGTACTTCCACAGCATGTCTTTCATCCCAACCACTCTCTGCAGATGGCCCCGCCCCTCTGTGAGCCTTATTCTGCTGGAGATTTCTTCCTGTTAAAAGGGAGTTTTTCCTTCCCACTGTCTCCAACGTGCTTGCTCAAAGGAAGTCATATGATTGTTGGGTTTTTCTCTGTATGTATTATTGTAGGATCCACATTACAATATAAAGCACCTTGAGGCGACTATTGTTGTGATTTGGTGCTGTATAAATAACACTCAATTGAATTGAAAATTTAATTAATATTAGAGCAGGGCGATATGACCAAAAATATTTATCACGATATACATTTGAAAATTTGTGATAACGATATATCTGACGATGTAATTGACACTAGACAAAATACTTTACAAGTCCACAATTTTGTTAGTGCAAAAAAACCCCAAAACATCAATGTATTTTCTCTTAAACAAGCAGCTTTCTTAAGTGCATTAAAGTTATATAACATTAACGCCGTGGATAAAAACATCAAGTTCACCAGGGAAGACACAAAGGATAGCTGTCTGCCTTTCCTGGACTGCGCTGTGCACATTGAAGAGAATGGCAACCTCAACATTGAAGTTTACCGGAAGCCCACACACACGGACCAGTACCTCCTCTTTGACTCTCATCACCCTCTGGAACACAAACTTGGAGTAATCAGGACCCTACACCACCGGGCAGAACATGTTCCCTCTAAGCCTGAAAGGAAAAAGAAGGAACACACACATGTAAAGGAAGCACTGAAAACATGCGGTTATCCTAACTGGGCGTTCATAAAGTCAGCAAAGAGGCACAGAAAAGAAGATCAGACACCAGCGAGGGAGGATAAGAAAGACAGACGCAACAACATTGTCATCCCCTATGTAGCCGGTGTATCAGAGAAACTCAGGAGAGTTTTCTCCAAGCACGACATCCCAGTGTACTTCAGACCCAGCAACACACTCAGACAGAAACTGGTTCACCCGAAAGACAAAACTCCAAAACACAGACTGAACAACGTGGTGTATGCTGTACAGTGCAGCGAGGAATGCCCAGACCTCTACATTGGAGAGACCAAACAGCCACTTCACAAGCGTATGGCACAACATAGAAGAGCCTCCATCACAGGACAAGACTCAGCAGTCCATCTGCATCTTAAGGATAAAGGTCACTCTTTCGAGGATGCCAATGTTCACATTTTGGACAGAGAGGACAGATGGTTTGAAAGAGGAGTGAAAGAGGCCATCTATGTCCACTGTGAGCGACCATCTTTGAACAGAGGCGGTGGTTTACGACACCAACTGTCTGCCATCTATAATCCAGTTTTGAGTTCCCTCCCCAGACGCCTTAACGCCCACTCACATCCTGGGCCATCTGACCTCAGGAATTCACATGACAAGGTGGGGCCAGGTTTCACAATGAGCTCACCCGAAACCCTGGCTGATTAGGTCCCACACCCGCTTTCACACCTTGGCGCATGTGATTAGAGGATCACCAGGGGGTCCTTTGTCCCTCTTTGGGGGATACTCCCACTGGGTTTAAATCTGGGACTCGGCCATTTGACCTTAGAACTGAAGAAGCTTCTCGGATGAGAGGTGAAACGTCTTCAAGCAACTTAAAGAAGTCCAGACGCTTTTCTTTGCAAACTCCTTTGACTACGATGACCTGGATGACTGAGAACCTTCACAGACATATAACAGTATTGGAAGCATTTCTCCAGTGTATACTGACGGTCCATCATTGATCCTTTTCAGGGACCACAAATGCTACCCCGGTTTGATTGGCTGTATTCTTTGATGCATCTGTATATATTTGTACATAATTATAATACTGATCATTGTAAGTCTGTACTGTATGTAAGTTTAAATTAAATTCCCTATTCCTGTTCTTCCTTTTGTGTAATGTAAAATCTACTGTGGCATCAGTAGATTTGGCTCCAGCTGATCCCAGGAACAACATCGGAGATCTCTGCCCAAGGAGCGCCATCCTAGGAACAGCTAGGATGCACAGGACCCTCAAGCCCCCAGGCCTCTGGTAGAGGACCTGAGCTTGAAGGATAAACCACCTGCACAGGCAAGAGGTGAATTTATTATCTTTGGGGTTGGGGTTTTTTTTAACATCTATTTTTTATTATTTGGTAAGAGTGAATTCTGGTCCACACTAGTTATTGGCGGCGATGCCCCACCTCCTTATTTGACAACCGTCAAAAAAAGTGAGCATGCACCAGGAGAGGAAGACTGTGTCCAAATTCAGGGGATTGATACTTCAAATGCCATATTTGTAGGCAATTATGTCACAGCGATGCGATGAAGGCTTTCCAAAGTCGAAGAGTCCTCCGAATGTGGTGACGAACGTGTCCTACTTTTCCACAGATTTCAAGGATGGGTCGGGTGTATCCTTTGTGGCCCACCATATCACAGGATTCACTGTGAGTCATACAGGAGAATTTTTCTCATACGAATAGCAAACGAAGTAGGAGTTAATAAAGGAGAGGAATACACTATTAAATGAAGTATACGAAAATCTGGTCGTATAAAAGTTACATTTTTGTAGCGTTTGTGTTGTTAGGCTTTGGACATTTGCATATGGTTTTTTAAAAATTAATATAAACTTTGTAAAATCTGCTCGTAAACCAGCTTGTATGGTGGGTCCTGTGATTTTTCATGTATTGCTGCTAACATACAGCTGATTTAGATTTTTTAGAATTAACCTTTTTGTGATATGCTTTGGGACCAAAGAGCAAACGGCTCAATTTATTAAAATCAGGCAATAACAATAACCTCTTCACTGGGGTGAAGAATCCAGCCACTGTGGCATGGAGGTACAAGAATAAATCAATTTACACATCATATTGATATGGGTACGGTTTATTAACCCTCATGCTGTACAGAACCTGTGGTGTCCAGATTGTAGATGGATTTAGGGATAGATATTTGATGGCACCTTTGTGTGCTGCTTGCCGTCCGCTGTTACCTGCTTTGTTTTTGCTAGCTTTGTTTACATCTGTTTTTTTCAAAAAGGTCTGTACACTTCTGGTTTATGACTTCCAATCGCTACTAAATATCCGAGCCACTGTTGTAGAGCAATCCCGACTGGCCCAACGACGTGAGGATTTTCATATTCCACCTGTGTTAGAGACTGTACCACTGTTCCTCCGGTGCGCTCCACAATGCCATCCCACCAGGAAGAAATGCCAAAGAAGGTGAAGGAAACAGGGCAGTGTATTGGTAAAATTTGAAAATTTCATGGCTGCTTCACCAACGGCTAATCCTTACACTCTTCTGAACAAATTTGCCCTGGATATCAAGTTGTTCATCTCCGGGTGATCCCTGAAATTGGTTCACCGATGGATCGTACCTGTGGCCCCGTATCTCAGTTACCAGCTTTCATGGCATCTGTCCCGTGTCTTCGCAGAGGTGGACTGGATCACCAGAATCTTCCTTCTCTGGGTTGATCATCCCAGCTGGCTAGCAACCCTGTGTTAGCTAGATTGGCACTGGTTAATGCAAGGTCACTAACAAATAAAACCTTTATTTTGAACGACTTCTTCACCACTCGTCGCTTTAATTTTCTTCTGGTGACGGAAACTTGGCTAAACTTGGGTGAGTTAAGCTCGCTTTCGGAAGTTGTCCCTCCAGGCTGTGACTATCTGAAGTCTCCATGGACTACCGGCCAGGATGGAGGGCTCGCCATCGTTAATAAAAACTATTTCAACTGTCAGCACTGGAATGGTTTCAATCTTACCTGTTTAACCAAAGTTCTTCTGCTAGATTATTGAGGTTTTTGAGATTGTCCTCAAAAACCTCAATTTTTTGTGGGGTCCCCCAGGGGTCCATTCTTGGCCCAGTTCTCTTTTCAATTTATATGCTCCCTATGCGCTCAATTTTTAAAAAACATGGCATCTCACAACATTGTTATGCAGACAACTCGCGGATTTACCTGCCACTGAAACATAAATCTGTGAGTCCTTTGAAGGGATTGCTGGATTGTTTGGAGGATGTTGAGGCGTGGATGTCTTTAAACCTTCTCAACTTAAATGAACAGAAAACAGAGATCATTGTGTTTGGTCCCTGTGACCACTACGACTTTGGCATTACGGACTATATTAACTTCTGTGTGGATAACACCGCACCCACCAGGACTGTGCGGTGTTTCTCCAACAACAAACCGTGGATTACCCCAGAAATTAAAGCCGTCCTCAAGCAGAAGAGGAGGGCCTTCATATCTAGAGACAAGGAGGAGCTGAAAAGGGGGCAGAGAGAGCTGAGGGGACTGATAAAGAATGGGAAGGACAGCTACAGGCAGAAGATGGAGAACCAGCTTCAACAAAACAATGTTGGCGAAGTCTGAACCATCTCAGGCCACAAACATCAGAACTCTCTGCCTGGGAGGGATGTGAGGTGGGCAAATGAACTGAATCATTTCTTCAACAGATTTGATTCAGCCATGAGGCAGTCTCCAACATCGGCTGCAGACTCACCCATCCCCACTGCTGCTGTTCCACCTCTGACACCTCAGATACTTAACACCTCCTCTACTCACCCTGCTCACTCCTCCCCACCCCCAACAACAGCATCCAATACACACTTAACACAAGGCTCCAGCCTGTCTCTCTCAACCACCCAGGTTAGGAGGGAAGTGAGGAGGATTAAAGCCAGGAAAGCTGCAGGTCTAGATGGCATCAGCTCAAGGGTTGTCATGTCCTGCGCAGACCAGCTGTGTGGGGTGATGGAGCACCTCTTCAACCTGAGCCTGAGGCTGGGGAGAGTCCCACAGCTCTGGAAAACCTCCTGTGTTGTACCAGTGCCAAAGACTTCACGCCCCAAGGACCTCAACAGCTATGGAGCGGCTGGTCCTGGCTCAACTTTGTCGCCTGGTGAGCTCATCACTGGACCCACTTCAGTTTGCCTACCAGCAAAAACTGGTTTGCAAAAATGCTGCAACTTCAGTGGTGTGGTACTGGTTTAGCTTTGTTACGTCAGATAAACAACAAAGCACTATTTTTGGTAGAGCATGCTAGCGGGCTGCCGTTATTACCATGTTTTTTGGAAAATACGGCACACTTAAAATCAATCCTTTGATTTTTCTGAAAATCGACAGTGCCCCTTATAATCCCGTGTGCCTTATGTATGAATTCTGGTTGTGTTTACTGACCTGGAAACGATTTTATGTGATACACGGCACTCGAAAATGTTTTAGCACGACTTTGCTAAGCTACGAATCCGCACCGCTGGATGGATTGTTGGAGCATTACGGCTATCGTAGGCAGGAGCCTCGCGGGGCGATACATACTGTGCTTCAACATAATATTACCATATTGTGTGTGTATAACCTCCTTTTAAGTTTTGTGGATATTATACATGGTTATGCTCAAGATATGTCGGCCAGTTTCCACTGGAAATGCCTTTTGGTTAAACTGTCAGCAAGGAATTTGCATTTGCACTGTTAATTTTTATATAACTGTAATGCACATAAAAAACAGCTGCTTGTTTATGTGAAAATACATTGATGAGGTTTTTTGCACTAATAAAGTTGTGGAGTTGTAAGTATTTTGTCCCGTGTCAATGATATCGTCAGTCACCTGGATTTTGGACTACCTCACTGACCGACCACAGTATGTGAGAACTCAGGGCTGTGTGTCGGAGAGGGTCGTCTGCAGTATGGGGCCCCCACAGGGAACCGTTCTGGCTCCGTTCCTCTTCACCATCTACACTGCAGACTTCTCCCACAACTCCACCCAGAGCTTCCTGCAGAAGTTCTCTGACGACTCTGCAATAGTCGGCCTCATCACTGATGGGGACGACAAGGAGTACAGTACAAAAGTACATCACCTTTAAATCACTACTCAAAACTCATCTATTTAGAATTGCATACACCTGGTCTGTCTTAGGCCATTTTTACCTTGCTCAGTTTTTATATTTGCTTTTATACTTTTATGACTGTTTATGTCTAAATTTTATCTACCATGTTTGCTATATGTACATTTTTCTTATGTTTTTTATGGTATTGTTTACATGTTACTGTAAGGTGACCTTGACGGTCTGAAAGGCGCCTATAAATAAAATGTATTATTATTATTATTATTATTATTATTATTATTACAGAGAACTGACCCGAGGCTTTGTGGACTGGTGCCAGCAGAACTACCTCCAGATCAACACTAGTAAAACCAAGGAGCTGCTGGTAAACTTCCACAGGCACAAACATCCCCCACTGCAACCACTGAGGTCCAAGGTATGGACATTGAGACTGTGGACATCTACAGGTACCTTGGTGTTCATCTGAACAATAAACTGGACAGGTCTCATAATTCAGACGCCCTCTACAGGAAAGGGCAGAGCAGGCTGCACCTGCTGCAGAGACTCAGGTCTTTTGGAGTAAAGGGCCCACTCCTGAAACCTTCTATGACTCTGTGGTGGACTCAGCCATCTTTTACGGTGTGGCCTGCTGGGGCAGCAGCATCTCTGCCGGGGACAGTAAGACACTGAACAGGCTGATCAGAAGGACTAGGTCTGTTCTACGATACGCTCTGGACCCAGTAGTGGTGGTGAGTGACAGGACAATGGTGGCTAAGCTGTCATCCCTGTTGGACAACATCTCCCACTCCATGCAGGAGACTCTGACAGCACTGAGCAGCTCCTTCAGTAGCAGGCTGTGGCACCCATGGTGTGGGACGGAGAGATTTCGCAGGTCTTTCCTCCCCACTGCTGTCAGACTCCACAACAAAGACTTCAACTGATCAAACACACACAAACCCACACATGTGCAATAGCAATAACACTAAGTGCAATACTCTTTCTGGCATCATTGCATTATACTCAATTGTAAATAGCATTTGTATTCTATTTTATTCGATTGTATATAGTTTTTTATTTTATTCTATTGTGTACAGTATCTTATGGATATATTATTCCAGTGTTTTTTCTCAAACTTTTCTATGCAACTTTGCACTGTCCACTGCTGAAACAAAATCAAATTTCCCACGCGTAGGACTAATAAAGGTTATCTTATCTTATGCAACCGAGACTACATATCTCCCATACTGGCATCCTTACACTGGCCGCCAGTTAGGTTTTGAATTCATTTTAAGATTTTATTATGTGTTTTTAAGGCGTTGCATGGGTTAGCACCCTCATACCTTTCTGATCTTTTAAATTGGTTCGCTCCTGCAAGATCACTGAAGTCTGTGGATCAGATGCTCTTACCTGTCCCAAGGTCCAGATTAAACATAGAGGATAAGAAAGGTCTGGCCTCTCTTATCTGGAAACAACATTAACGAAATTCATTGAAAAACCTGTGGCAAAAATTCATTTGTTTTGTTTTGTGAAGCTACAAACTGATGAACTAGATTACTGGTAGAATGACGTATAAATTAAACATGGTTTGCCCTCTTATGCATATTGTATTGATGTATCATGACTAGTGATGTGCGATACCACTGATTTCCTTTCTGATCCGATGCCAAGTAAAATTCAGGGTGGTATCGACGATACTGAACCGATACAGATACTTTGTACAAAAACTTATTTTATTTATTTCATCTTAAATTTTAGCGTCATCATGATTACAGGACATCAGACTACTTGTTCTTATCACATAATAAAGCCGAATTCATCATGGCTCCTTTAAGTTCAATAATTGCTATGTCCTCTGCCTCATGTAATTAGGAGCTGGTGTGTAGGAGCCATTTTTCTTATTTCCCTGTCTTTATCACCACTAGAGGGTTGTATTTCATTTTATGTACCGTATTTTCACGACCATAAGGCGCACTTAAAAGTCTTAGATTTTCTTCAAAAAGTACGGCGCGCCCTATAGTGCAGTGCGCCCTGTGTGTTGTAATGAGGATGTAGTAGAGAACACCATGAGAACGCTAAAGGGTGAAGTGTGGGCGTTGACTTTATCGCACATACCTGTATAAAAGAACAGGTATGTGCGATATGCAGGACATCGTTGTTTTAACAACCCTGAAAATGGCAAAGAGACACGCTTACGAAGCACAGTTTAAACTGAAGGCCATCAGCTACGCGGAGGAACATGGAAATCGAGCAGCGGCGAGAGAATTTAAGATTAACGAATCGATGGTTCGCAAATGGAGGAAGCTAGAAAACAAGCTGCGTCAGGTCAAGAAAATGCAGCTGAGTTTCCGCGGACATAAGGCGAGGTGGCCCGAATTGGAGGAAAGACTCGAGCGGTGGATCATCGAGCAAAGAACGAACGGGAGAAGCGTTTCGACGGTCACCATTCGGCTAAAAGCAGTTTCACTAGCTGAAGAGATGAACATTGAACATTTCCAAGGAGGCCCGTCTTGGTGCTTTCGTTTTATGAAACGGTGCCATTTTTCCATCCGGACCAGGACTACGGTAGCGCAGCAACTTCCAGCGGATTATAAGGAAAAGCTGGCCATCTTCCGCTCCTATTGCAGCAAACACATCGGTGACAAAAACATCCAGCCCAGCCACATCACAAACATGGACGAGGTCCCGCTCACTTTTGACATCCCGGTGAGCCACACTGTGGAGAAGAAGGGGACCAGCACGGTAGCGATACGCACAACGGGGTATGAAAAGTCTTCTTTTACTGTTGTGCTTGGCTGCCATGCTAATGGACAGAAACTGCCACCTATGGTGATTTTTAAGCGAAAGACTTTGCCTAAGGAGAAGTTTCCAGCAGGAATCATCATTAAGGCAAATGAAAAGGGCTGGATGGATGAGGAAATGATGAAAGAGTGGCTGAGGGAGGTGCATGTAAGGAGACCAGGTGTTTGTTTGTTTTTTTTTTTTTCCACGCATCACCATCGCTCTTAATCTGTGACTCTATGCGTGCCCATCTCACAGCCGATGTGAAAAAACTAGTGAAACAAATGAACTGTGAGCTTGCTGTCATTCCAGGAGGCCTGACAAAGGAACTCCAACCGCTGGACATCGGTGTGAACTGCCCGTTCAAAGTAAGGCTGCGAGCGGCCTGGGAGCGATGGATGACGGATGGAGACCACAGTTTCACCAAGAGTGGAAGGCAGCGCCGGGCGAGTTACGCCACAATTTGCCAATGGATTGTAGATGCTTGGGCTAACATGTCTGCTGGCACTGTTGTTCGAGCTTTCGCAAAAGCCGGCATCATCTTCGAGGAGCCGCACGGCACGGAAAGTGACTCTGACAGTGAAGAAAGTGAACCTGGAATGTTTGATGGAGATTTAGCGCAGCTGTTCAATTCAGACACAGAGGATGAGGACTTCGATGGGTTTGATTGATGATAAAAATGTGAGTACCAAACTCAGTTTTGCTCCTGCTTTATTTTTAAATACGCATACGGTACTTGTATGCGCCCTATAATCCAGTGCGCCTTATGTGTGTGTTAAATACAGTAATGGCACACATAACTGAGACTGCGCCTTTTAGTACGGTGCGTCTTATGGTCGTGAAAATACGGTACTGGTTATGGCAGAGGTAGGTACGGGGTTATTTAAGGTCAAGGGTAATTCTGTCCAGGTGTTGCTGATGAGAAGGGGCAAACCATTTCCTACTGTGCTTAGTCTAGTTACTTGTCTCTGTTTAAATGGAAATTTAAATGGACGTTGCAAAGGAAATAAATGTACCTTTAGGCCCCCTCCTCGATTCAGTCTTTCCCTTTTCACATAAATGGCCTCCTTGACTCTGGTCTCAAACCAGCGTTCCTCCCTGTCCAGGATGTGTACCTGTGTTCCTGGAGGACAGGCGGGTCCATGGACCAGTCCACAGCTGAAGACCGTACTTGGGTTCAACTTCCAGTGAAACTGAGGCCACAGCTCAGGACAATAGAAGATTGAAAAATGCTGCCTGGTCTAATGGGTCTCAATCTCTGCAACGTTCAGCTTTCAGAATTTGTCTTAAACAGCATAGAAGCATGGATCCATCCCACCTTGTATGAGGAAAATGTTGATGAACTCTGAGTAAATGAAACCACAACTTTAAAAAATGAATTCCCAAAATTAATTGTTTCGACATCTTAAACACAAAACAATAAGTTTTAAAACCCACAGCAAGTTTAAGGAAAAATAAAAGATTTTAAAGATCTTACAACCTTTTTTCTCAAATTTAAAACAACAGATGACACTTACATGCATCTTTTATGGGATTGTCTAAAAATATCTAAAATCTCTGCATCAACAAGAAAATGAACTTGACACTAAACTCTAAGATCTGTAAAGATCCGGGTCAATTCTTACCACAGTTGCTGCCTCTGAATAAAAATCTGGACAAAAAGAGTTCCACGTTATTAAATAAGCTTATGTTTAATGTTACAAGGAAATTTTTCATAAATTTCAGGTCAGATTTTTAATAAGCTGCAGGAACCCTGTTCAGTGTGAGTGGAGAACAGCCAAGACTCCTCCTCTGATAAACCTCCATCTGTGCCACTGAAAACAGTTCATCTGACTCTGACTGTAAACATGTTTCCATTTGTCACTTCAGTCTTTACTCTGAAATACAGGAAATGAAATCACAGCTCAAACTTCTTCATCCAACTGCTGGAACAAAGGCTACGTTCACACTGCAGGCGAAAGCGCATCAAATCCGATTTTTTCGCCCCTATGCGACCCATATCCGATCTTGGTATGACAGTGTGAACGGCACAAATCTGATATTTTCAAATCCGATCTGGGTCACTTTCGTATGTGGTACTGAATCCGATACGTATCCGATGTTTTAGAAAGCGACTGCTGTGTGAACGGTCAAGTCGCATTAAATCCGTCTTTTACGTCACTGACACAAGACAGACGCCAATTATCAGCGCCGGAGAAGCGCCTGATAGGACATCGCGAACGATTTCCTGCCATCCGGTGAAAATGTTGGGAAGACAACGATGGAGAAATGTGAACATTTTATTTTTACTGTATTTTTTGCAGATTCTGACAGAAATCTGCAACTATCCTTTGAAGCACCGCTCCTCTAAAACAGCAAAAAGGATCATTATTAGGTTATCTACATTATTATGTAAATAACAAAATAACTTAAAGCAAAAATCTGGAAACATAAAGTCCGAAGTCTTTATATTAAGGGCAATCAGTCAAATAATACTGTTTGCTCTGGGTCTAAACAGAGCGAGTTGTGTGTGACGCTTCTTCTTTATGCATGCGGGCCGCTTTGAGCGCTCACACTGGAGAGCGTTTGATGTCGCATTTTATGTGTAGTGTGAACAAGCAGACAAAAAAATCGGATTTGATCAAAAAATCGGAATTGAGCATTAAGACCTGCAGTGTGAACGTAGCCAAAGTGAACCACTCGACATGAACACTGAAGCAGAACAGTTTAGAAAGCTTAAAATGAGACTAGGGAACCATTTTCATTCATAGTTGCCTAATCAGATCTTTACAGGAGATTCAATCTGAACTCTGTGGAGCCTGATCCCAAGGGATTTAAGTCTGACCCTGAAACCAGAAGAGGATCTTTCTGTCTCTTCAGATTCACTGTGATCCAGTGATGGGAGTGATTCCAGCCCTGAGTGATCACGCTGATGTTTGCACAGAGCAGACAATGAAGTGAATGTTTTGGCACATTGGTAACAGTGAAACAGTTTATTAGTAACGTGGGATCGTTTGTGTTTGGAGTATGAACTGAGATTCCTGAACCTCTTGTCACACTGGTCACAGCTGTAGTTTCCTTCCACGTGTGTACGTTCATGAAGACTACGAAGAGATGATTGTGAGAAGCTTTTGTCACAGTGTCTGCACTTGTATGGTTTCTCTCCTGTGTGGACTTGTTTGTGTGTTTTAAGCTGACGTGCAGTGGTGAAGGATGATCCACACTGATCACAGACGTGCTTTTTGACCCCACTGTGAATGAGTTCATGTCGTTTTAATCCACTTGATGTGGTGAAGCTTCTCCCACATTCTTTGCAGTAGTTCAGTTTGTCTCCAGTGTGTTTACGTTGATGTACTTTTAGGGCGGCTGGGTGACTGAAAGTTTTTCCACAAAGATCACAGTGAAATACTTTCCCACCACCACAGTGATGACAGGGTTGAGAACTGGATCCATCTGTGCCGCTCTGCTTCTAAACAAAGACACAAAGACAGTGTAAGTCAGTCCTTCAACATTTTTATCCTGAACGTCGCCTGAAATAAAGAGCAAATAAAAAACAAACAAAAATCAGAATAACCACTTAGAGCTGCTTTTCCATGCAGTAGAATTGCCGAAACATCAGAATCAGCGAGCTTTCAGCCCAACTGTGTCCGTGCCGTCGGGTGAGAAAGGCGACATCTCACTGATTCTGATCAGTCTGCGCTTTGTGTTTACGTCTTTGTGCAGAATCCGTATACTTGCTCTCATTTACTGTTTGAGCTGTTTGGTGGTGTGGGGAATAGAAATATTTTACTGCTATTATTTGCTGCTATTTTATAATCATCATTACCATTTCATGGGATGTTACATTCAGATGCATTCAGATGTTCAAATATATGGGTGTTATATTAGTCTTTATTACAGGTCCAAAGAAGAACCATTTTAAATGGTTCTGTTGAATCTATAATTTAAATGTTATTAATGCTTTTATGATCTCTGTGTAGAGGGCAGAGACAGGAAAATACTCTCTGTGCTAAAATGAGACAGGAAACGAAACGCGTCTGCAGAGCATGTTTTGCAGAAGTGAAACCGAAAGCAGAGTGACTGCAAGCCAAAGAGCAGGGTGTTATGCATGTATCGTTGATTAACACACACTTAGTTAGAGGAATCACTGATAGGGGAAAGTTCAAGTCGCTTAAGTTGAGGTCAACTAAGGTTCAGAAAAGCAGATGCAAACTCTGCACGCACAGACAGACAAATAGTGAGAGGTCATGACACGTACGCAGTACACAGCATGCACGCAGCGCCCTGCACGTGTGTGCACTCACACACACACCATAACAGATTTATTTTGGTAGGGCAGAAATGCAGAAGTGTGCCGAAGTACTTAGAGGAAGTGCACCCGACAAGCGACAGCGAAGAGGGGAAGCACCGACCCGAAGACAATGTTTTTAGAGCAATGTTAAAGGTCATGGAACATTTTGTGGTTTGGATTGACGTAAGCTGTACTATTGTCTATTTTTGTAAAAGAGGGGGGCTTTGTTATTGTACCCATATAAAACCTTGTCTCATGATTGTAAGTTCAGTTCGACGCTGAAATCTGCATAGCGGTCGGACTCACACATGTGTTTATTAAAATACTGTCTAATTGCACACCGGACTGGATCTGTGGTTTTTATGGATTCTTCTCTCAACATTGAACCCTAACATTTGGGGGCTCGTTCCGGTGAGAGAGAGGGAATGTTGGGGTTTTGGTGAGATCCGGGGTCCGTGGTAATTGGACGGGCAGACGGTAATCAGTGGTGAAAGTGAGCAGGCATTCCCCGGGGCATTTAAAGGTAAGACACTGCCTGTTGAAATATATTTCCAAAAGGTGTCACATTGGGCATGTCAAATTAAAGTCTACTCACTGAAAATTACTGGTGAATGTCTGTTTTTTAATTTTGGCGAAATTTTGATGAAGTTTACCGGTTGAAGTAATGATAATGAAGTATAAGTGACAGTACTGAGTAATGAGAATAAAGGAATGAAAAGAGAATTAAAGCAGTTGGACTGCTAAGTGAACTCTTAGAATGATAGGGAATTTGGTCATTGTGTGGGTTCAAGTCCCATTGGTTATGCAACCCTGAAGAACTTTCTCGGAGGTGACGCTCCCTGCTGGATAGAGAAATTTATCCTTCACCTAGCGATGACTAGGGATAGTTTCGGGCAACATCCGAAGAGGACTGGGGAATCTCTAAAACTGTTGAGGGTTGTCCTCAATCTTAATCCTGTGTTGGGTGTAGATTGTTGTTTCAAATTATTCTAAATTTTCTAGGACGACAGCGGCGCCTGTTAAGAAGCGCATTTTCTCCTTGGTAACGCTTGCACCTGGGCAGGACGCTGACCCTTGGCCTACCCTGAAGAGTAGGGATAGTACCGTCGACAGCGGGAGAGAACTTGGGAACCTCTGAAATTGCTAGGAGTTAGAGTCTCCTATTTGCGCTTTTTTGGCTACGATAAATTTGGTTAGGGCATTAGCAATCGGGCCACCGTCAGGGACGGAATACTGGCTAAAATTGGTCGCAAAAAGTCAGGGACTTTTATCGGTTGGACCGTTATGGATAAATTTGTCGAAATTTATAGGATTTAAGAGGCCTAAAATCTGTGCAGTTGTAATTAAAGACGCCTGTAATATAAAATATGAGATCTATGAGTAAGATCAGTCTCTGTGTCAGTAATGCACAGCCGGATGTGCACGGATGGTGTGTAAATGCAAATGAGCAGCAGTGACGCACAGAGAGGGTGGTTTCAATTTTGAGAGGACTGAGAGCTTTTGCTAAATGCCTGTATATAAGAGGTTGGTTTTGCTTATTATGAGAGTGTAAATACAGTTTGAATATATTAGTGTGGATGTATAGAAAATGATTAGATAATGACTGAATTTTGATAGATGTATATTTCGTGAGCCATAAATGTTGGTGTGTTTTATTTTTCAGTTATGTGTGTGTGGGGAGAAGCTGCGAGGGCGATGAGAGGTTTCAGTTTTCTTTTTCTTTTTCTCTTTTGACTTGCTCTTTCTGATCATGGAAGGCATGTCCAAAATACTCGTATGAAAGCGTATTTTGTGTGATTTTAACTGTGTGAAGGCTGTCAGTATTTGATTTGAGTGACTCTGCATGATTTGTCTGAGTGAGTGGAAAATGGAAGTTTGAGAGAGAAAAGGCAGTGCGTGTGAGACGATTTATGGCGTCTGAAAGAGGTTAGAACTTTTAAAGGTGTGTATGGAATAAAGGAGTGTGAAATATATTTCTTGTGTGATGAAAAGTAGGATGTGCTAAAGTTTGAAAGTGTTTTTAATTCAAGAAAACAAAAAAAACAAAGGAGTTAGATTAGTTTGAGGAACAGGAAATATTGCTCTATGTACCGGGCTGCAGCGACAGGAAATAGTGAACAGGAACTGTGCATGCCCATATATGGGAACTGAGTGTGTACAGAAAGAACACAGAGAGAGAGATTTAACTCTAGGCACATGAAGCAAATGAAGCCTTTAAGAAAAAATGAATATATTACTAATTGTATGCTTTAGTGTGTCAATACAGGTGGACTCTCTCAACATTGGAACCTTGAGTTCAGCAGCAGAAAAGTAGATTAAAAGAATTGGGAGAATAAGCCAGTTTTTGGCTCGAAATTGTGCGGCTGGATCTCTCACTTTGTCCCTGAAGCGGAGAAGAAGTTCAAAGGACAGTCAATCGCCTGATGAAGACCGACAGAACATCGTGGACTTGAATACAGCAGGCAAACGGCAGTGCCACTGATCCATTAACACTGATGACGACTGACGACCAGCAGCAGCATGTAAGAGTAATGTAACATGTACTGTGAAAATACAGGCTGGGCAGTTGAACAGTGGGATAGAGAATTGTGGAAGAGCACCGGACATTGAGTGATATTTTGCCATGCTGGGACTTAATCTGAAAGAAAGACTGTAAAGAAACAGAGAAGAAGACAACAGCTGAGTTGAGACTGTGTTTGCTGGAGCTTTGAAGCCCGAACAGGACATTGTGCAGAGAGGACCAGTGAGAGATGAAGCTGGACGAGTTTGACTGCGAGAATATAGGATATAATTGGATTGAAAATTGAAACCTGAACTCATGAATTGTTTAGGGATGTCCACTACAGCATAACAAAGAGGTAAACATTAGAAAAGGTAGGAATAATGAACGAAAATAATTGTCATTACCTTAATGAATAGAAAACACACATACAAATTGTTACATGTGAGATATTTTGAAATGAATCAGAAGTGAGATAGTTTGAATCTAAAGCTCAGTGGTGAAATGCATAAATTAAATATGAATATATAGGATGCAATGAAGAAACAGCTTACACGTAGTGTACATTAACATGAATACATCGCAAGGCAACGAAGAACTCAATGAATTAATTTAATGAAGAAGCAGTTTACACCCAATTAACATAAAATGCAGGGAAGAACACGCTTACATGCATGGCATAATTGGTGTTTCTGATCAGAGATAGAGAAATGGGTTATTTAACCACTGGTGATAATAATGAAAATGTCTTAGTTTGTTATTTTCAGGGTAAAAGCAGACCCAGGCCAATTCTCCAGATGCAGGAGTCTGAAGAAATTACAGGTTAACATGAATGGATATGTTAAGGCAAGTTTCTGGTTGAATTGTTCACAGCATGATGTGTCCAGGAACCTGAAAAGCAAGCCCCAGCTCCTGGCTGAAGACCAGGAGGCGGTAATTTAAGGTGGGAAATCAAAATGTGGGTTAGTAACTCGGGAAAAAGAAAACTGACTGCTTAACTGGAGAGTTGGGAAGAAGTCTGGGAGACTGTGAAGTCATAGATGCAAAATAACATATACCCATACACACACAAACAGAAAATGCATTAACCTTATAAAGACAAGCTCCTGAAGCTTAATGAACAGATATTGATTAAAAACCTGGCTAAGAACATAAGCATATGCAATGAAGATCTGCTTGCTGCTTGTATGAGTGAGAGAATGGTGTGAATGGTTAATACAATTGATGGAAAGATTTAAAATAGATGGAAAAACAAAAGAAAAGTGTCTATAAGAGTGACTCAGGAGTGCTCTTGCACTGATTTATCAAAGTAAGTGATTAGTATAGAAAGAAAATGAAAATAATTCAATAACGTGATAAAGTTTAAACATGTATTCCTCTTGTTAAGTTGGCTGTTGAGCTGTGGGTTTATGCAAATTAGCTGGAGTGAGTGAGTGACAAAGACACTTCCTGTGTGCGTGTGTGTCGGAGGCTTTCGGTTCAGTTCAAGAGAGAGCAGTGGCTGTTGAAGAGTATTGGGAGAAATATATAATGGTAAAGTATCAGGATATTTGATTACGGTGGTCAGGTCTGTTCAGAGGGGCAGATTTGGACAGGAAATTTATAATTTAAGGATGATACGTTGTTGAAATTGGTTTTATCTTGTGCTGAATGAAAACGGTCTTTGATCTTTTGACGAGGTTTTCGTGTGTTGAACGGGTGAAATTTAAGATTGTTTCAGATTTTTGAGGCCGTTGTTTTATTTCCAGAGAGGGTGTTTCATTAAGGCAGGGATAGGTCTGAGAGGGGCCCCAAAAATTTTTGTAGTAGTAAGTGCACTCAGGAAAAAACCTGTCAGGTGATTTTGTTTGGTACTTTGATGAGCTAATAATCAGCTCTCTTTTTTCATTTTGTTCTAAGCAGGCCTGGAAGAGAGTGAACGGACGGCGCTGACAAAATTACCAAGTACGAAAATCAGGTGGGCATTACGGAATTATAATTGATTACAATCAGAGACTGATTGGCGGCGAGTCTCTGTCTAAAAATGGATTGTATCGATTCAATCCAGTCAAAAGTATAGAGAATTATTTTCCTAAAAGGAAAACGAAACGAAACAAATGCAAATGATTGAGCTCATTTTGCTGATGTGGAGCATCTGATGACGTCGCAGGAGGCTGCAGATCAGCAAAAATATCATGTGTGAATGCATGTGAGTGAATGTGAGTGACTGGACTAAGGTGGGAATGAATAAATGTGGACAGATTTATCATGTGAGGAAAAGAAAGGGGATGCTTTGTTTTGCTTTTGCCATAAGCAGGACAAGTGGGAGACTTAAATCTGGGGAGGCTGATTTTGGGATGCTGATGTTTGCTTTGAGAAAATTTCTTTTACGGGGTTAGATTATGGGATTACATTATATTGTTGGGAGAATGCTAAATGCTAAAAGGGAAACATTGTTTGATGAGATTCAAGTTACCATTAACTGAGGTAACTCAGGATTAATAACTGTTCTGTTCAAGTTTATTTTTGTTATGACATAGACGGGATCATAAAGGGAGAGTTGAGTATGAAATGTAAACTACAGGTTTTGTTTTCAGGAAATTCCAAGGATCCAGAGTTCAATGGAGCAACGAGTTGGAGAAGATTTGACATGATGATAAAATTGATTTTGTTCCTTAAACACAGGTTTTCAGGGCTGGAGCAAAACACCGAGAGGAGAATTGCTGAGCTGTTCTGAGAAATGAAATGACTAACCTTTTTTCCTTTTGATTTCCTAAGCTTGGGTGGAGCATTTTGAGTTTTTGCCACATGAGATGTGTCAAAAAGAGAGGATTTAAGATTTAATTTGTTTAATTTGAAAGGGGTTTTACTAGGATTTTATAATGATTGGGGTTGTTTGATAATCTAGATATAGTAAAACTGAGGACTTGTTAAAAGAAAGGAGTAAAATGAACTAAATTCTGTTTAGAAGATAAATTGCTGGGGTTAAAAAGAAGTTGTACACCAAATTTAAAGGGGAAACTGTGGGAATAAAGGATATGCTTTGGGGAAAATAGTGAAGATTTTATGAGTAGAAAATGTGTGATTTCTTTTTGATTTTTAGGATAAGTTGTAACAGTGACATAATGTTAGAATGTTGTTATAATGTAGGCTTTAGAAACAGATAGTAAATAGATTTATTTCTAGGGGAGAGGAGAGCTTTTTATGAGGATGTTAAAAGTGTTATGGACTCAAATGAATAATATTGGAGATTATATATGTAGAAATGATTTTTTCTTACACATTGCAATCGTGCTCATTAACAGAGTTGATGGTTCGGTCCATTTGAAGGTCATAAGCTTCGATGAGCGTTATGTCTCAGTCGATATATTGTAGGGGACTTGGAGCAACAGAAGGATAAACAGCATTCACGCTTACAAACACATATGGTTTAAACATAGGTGAGGCCTAGGGCCTGAAAGTCCTTTAGCTTTTAACTGAATTTGAGTTGGCCCAATAACAAATGACAGAAAGAGGAACTGAATAGGAGTTTTGGTTGTAACTAAACGGAGTGACATATAAAATATGGAGATAACACATGCAGTTCTAAATTAGTCCTCTTATATAAAATGCAGTTACAGAATAACAAATGCTTGTTGTTTAAAACAGAAGCAAAGGGAGAAAGCTCATATATTTTGGTTAAGTCTGATAAAGTTTAAGTTAGAGGGAGGCATTACATTAAAAGCAGCAAGATGAAATAAAATGATAGATTCAAACAGGTTATTACCCAGGAAATGGGAGTTCAAAATACTGTTAGAGTTCAGCTTTTAGCTATGATGAAGTTTATCTAGGAGCAATTAACTATGTGTTTACACGTAATGATTAAAGTGGTTGTTTTTCTTTGATCTTTTAGTAGAATAAGTAGTTTTCTTGGGAGAGGTGACTTTAGATGAGAGGCCCTTGCAGCAGTGACAGTTTTGTGCACAGGATGTTGGTGATCAGATAAGGAGCAAAGAGGAAGCACATGCAGAGACGTGCTTCCTCCGATTCTCTTAAAGGCAGTGCTGTGAGAGTTTTACAAATGCTGAGTACGGTTGAATGAGATATAAAAATAAAAGTCAAAAACCAAATACAAAATTAGGTTCATGTTTTGAGTAACATTAGGTTTGAATAAAGAAGACAACTGAGGGACATAAGGCAGGGAAGCCGTACTAGGGAGGAAGGGTTCTGTTTCCTTTGCAGGTGGCCAGATGTCCACTAGAGTGGGACCCAGAAAAGGGACAGACCACTAGAGATTCACAAGTGTAAGGGGTCTTTCACCGGGTATGAGTGGGTTCTGGGGTGAGGGAGGAGTGCTGATTGAGCTCTGCTCGCACTCTTATTCTCTCATGCCCCTGATCAACTTTAGGCTCGCTGATACTTTGGTGTGATTAACCTCAAGCATGAGTGTTCTCAAGTGGGAGCTGGCATTTTATTATTAAGACCACCTAGATGACATGGGGTTGTCTGGTTTGCTAAGTCACAGGATGCCAAGAGAGGGTCAGAGCTAAGAACAGTGATCCTAAATGTCCATGACGCCAGGGGTGGACAGGGAACAGTTGAATGGGCCAAGGAGTGACCCAACATATTGTATGGCGACCTCTGGTGTGCCAGAGGTCGAGAGTGGAGTGTGGGGAATAGAAATATTTTACTGCTATTATTTGCTGCTATTTTATAATCATCATTACCATTTCATGGGATGTTACATTCAGATGCATTCAGATGTTCAAATATATGGGTGTTATATTAGTCTTTATTACAGGTCCAAAGAAGAACCATTTTAAATGGTTCTGTTGAATCTATAATTTAAATGTTATTAATGCTTTTATGATCTCTGTGTAGAGGGCAGAGACAGGAAAATACTCTCTGTGCTAAAATGAGACAGGAAACGAAACGCGTCTGCAGAGCATGTTTTGCAGAAGTGAAACCGAAAGCAGAGTGACTGCAAGCCAAAGAGCAGGGTGTTATGCATGTATCGTTGATTAACACACACTTAGTTAGAGGAATCACTGATAGGGGAAAGTTCAAGTCGCTTAAGTTGAGGTCAACTAAGGTTCAGAAAAGCAGATGCAAACTCTGCACGCACAGACAGACAAATAGTGAGAGGTCATGACACGTACGCAGTACACAGCATGCACGCGCCCTCGCACGTGTACGCACTCACACACACACCATAACAGATTTATTTTGGTAGGGCAGAAATGCAGAAGTGTGCCGAAGTACTTAGAGGAAGTGCACCCGACAAGCGACAGCGAAGAGGGGAAGCACCGACCCGAAGACAATGTTTTTAGAGCAATGTTAAAGGTCATGGAACATTTTGTGGTTTGGATTGACGTAAGCTGTACTATTGTCTATTTTTGTAAAAGAGGGGGGCTTTGTTATTGTACCCATATAAAACCTTGTCTCATGATTGTAAGTTCAGTTCGACGCTGAAATCTGCATAGCGGTCGGACTCACACATGTGTTTATTAAAATACTGTCTAATTGCACACCGGACTGGATCTGTGGTTTTTATGGATTCTTCTCTCAACATTGAACCCTAACAGTGGTTGTCGAAATTTTGTGAGGTTTCACCTGAGATTCTGGCGTTTCGGGCAAAATAAAATTATATTAAAAAAATCGATTCAGGATTTTAATGAATCGATATCACGTTATCCAAGCCAGAATCGATTTTAATCGGTAAATCGATTATCAAAACCCAGCCCTAGCTAACACAGTTTAATGAGCAGAGTTGTTCCAAACAGTCAGGCTAAAATGATGAGATACAAATATAAATACATACCTCACAGTAACTGCACTTGGAGAGTCTCTTTCTGGTGTGGATCTGTTGGTGTTGTTTCAGGCAATGTGGAGTTTTAAAAGTCTTCTCACAAAGGTCACATTTATAAGGTCTCTCCTCAGTGTGGGTAAACATGTGGCGTTGTAACTTTGTGTCTGTTATAAACTGTTTGCCACTCTGATCACAGCAGTACACATCATGTCCGGTGTGAATGCGTAGGTGTCTTTTTCGGTTCCCTATCTGACTGAAGGCTTTCCCACAAATGTCACAGCTGTATGCCTTAATTCCAGAGTGGGTAACTAGATGCCTCTGTAAGGTGCTACTGTGAGTAAAAGCTCTGCCACACTGATCACAGCTGTACGCTTTAACTCCACTGTGGATGAGTTGGTGTCTTTTTAGGGAGCCCTTCAAGGAAAAAGTCTTTCCACACAAGTCACAGCTGAATAGTTTCTCTCCAGTGTGGATGACCTGATGCTGTTTTAGTTTATACTTCCCAGTAAAATCCTTCCCACACTCGTCACAGGTGTATTTTTTCTCTCTCTTTCTTCTGTGAGGTTTGTCGGCCTCCTGAGAGCGCTGACTTCTCGCTCCATGTTGGTCCTGCAGTGACAGAGATACAAACAGAGGCAGTGAGTGAAATGCAGTCGTGGAACAAACTGAACCTTCAAACTCCCTCCATTAACACTAGTTTTAAACCTGAAGGTGGAGTGTGGCACCAACCAAACACCTTAAAGGTCTCTTACCCCCACCTACTGGTAGTAGTAACACATTACATCCAACCTGGTGTTAAAAATAATTCATGACTTTTTAAACACTCTAAAATCATTTTTCCTTATTTTCCTTACTTTTACTCCCCACAGAAAAAAACGACTTTCTACTCATTATATTTTCAAAACAGTCTTTTCACTTTTGGTTTGAGGAATTTGAGGGGAGTTATTTCATCACTAAGGGCATCAAACATCAAACCAATTTGAGCCTGAAAAGTAACACATGACAGACAATCCTGATCATGTACTAATCACCAGGGTATGAAACATAAAAAGAGATGAAAGAGGCAAAACTTTGAGTCATAGTCAGGAGTTAAAGTGAGACGTTGTTCTTCTTTCTTTTTTGCACAGCACCTGAACAAACAGGTAATTTCAAATGCAGCGTTTCTATCAACAAACATCAGCAAACAAACAAACTGTTTGTGTGCAGTTTGTCTCACAGTGTGTTGCTGGCTAAAGGTCCAGCTGCTGTACATCACAGGGAGAGAAAAGAAAGAGAGCTAACTTCACTCAGAGATGGAGAAAGATAAGACACACAGGACAGGAGAGGAAGAAGAGAGGTTAGATTTAAAGGGAAGGACTGCTCAGTGGGATTTGATCAACTGCAGATTAAAGCTTACATGTAAGTCCTCATGTGTTGAAGTCAGATATTGGGTCTGTACATGTGACATTATGTTTTTTTTTTTTTTTCAGATTATGAAACATGCTGCAAAACAATCTGAGGCAGATTAACTGCGCCTCAGATGCAGCCTTTTCCATGCAGTAGAATTCCTAACATGCTAACACAGTTTATTTTTGCAGAGTTGTTCCAAACAGTCAGGCTAAAATGACAAGATAGAAATATAAATACATACCTCACAGTAACCGCACTTGTAGAGTCTCTTTCTGGTGTGGATCTGTTGGTGTTCTCTCAGGTAATGTGGAGATTTAAAAGTCTTCTCACAAAGGTCGCATTTATGAGGTCTCTCCTCAGTGTGGGTAAACATGTGGCGTTGTAACTGCGTGTTGGTTATAAACTGTTTGCCACACTGTTCACAGCAGTACACATCATGTCCGGTATGAATGCGTAGGTGTGTATTTCGGTTCCCTATCCGGCTGAAGGTTTTTCCACAGATGTCACAGCTGTATGCCTTACTTCCAGAGTGGGTAACTAGATGATTCTGTAAATGGCCACTTTGAGTAAAAGCTCTGCCACACTGATCACAGCTGTACGGTTTAACTCCACTGTGGATGAGTTGGTGTGTTTTTAGGGAACACTTCTGGGAAAAAGTCTTTCCACACAGGTCACAGCTGAACGGTCTCTCTCCAGTGTGGATGACCTGATGCTTTTTTAGTGAAAACTTCAGAGTAAAATCCTTCCCACACTCGTCACAGGTGTATGTTTTCTCTCCCTTTCTTCTGTGAGGTTTGTCGGCCTCCTGAGAGCGCTGACTTCTCGCTCCACGTTGGTCCTGCAGTGACAGAGATACAAACAGAGGCAGTGAGTGAAATGCAGTCGTGGAACAAACTGAACCTTCAAACTCCCTCCATTAACACTAGTTTTAAACCTGAAGGTGGAGTGTGGCACCAAACACCTTAAAGGTCTCTTATCCCCACCTGCTGGTAGTAGAAACACATTACATGTAACCCTACAAACGTCAGTGCTGTGTAGCTTCCTGTCTTTATTTATGTTGGAAGTGATAGCAGAGCTGTACGTTAGATTTTTTTCAGAAATCTCTTAGTCAGAACATGCTATATCATGCTTAGGTAACTAGCGAAACTAGCAAGCTAACTTCCGCTAACTTCCTGCTAACTTCTAACTCCGTTAAATGTAATAAATTCTGTTTTCATGGATGCCTAGATGTTAAACATCATAAAGCAGCAACGCTGATCGTTTTATTAAAGATGGAAGAATTTTGACAGTTTTTAACTCTCAGTGATGTTCGTTTGACTTCGGGACCTTAAAGGACGGAGTTTAGGACCCAGATTACTCGCAGATTTACGAGCACCTTAGTCCAACAAATACGGCAATAACGACGGCCCGCTTGCATGTTCTACAAAAAAATCTGCTTTGTTGTGTATCTGACGGACAAACACCAAACCAGTTAAGTTGCACCATTTTTACAAACTAATTCTGGTTCATCTGTTTCACTCAACAAACTGCTTTCCCCATTCTCATTCTCCGTTACCGCCGTGCTTTTTCGGCACTGCGCATGCGCGTTTTACCCATATTCTATCGCGATATTTCATTTTCTTATCGTTGCCTTGCATTGTACCGGTATTACCATGAACGGTATAATATGGCCCAGCGCTAGTAAAAATGTTCATGAAGGAGCTACTTTTACTTTTTTACTCAGAGGACATTTACGAGCCTGTACTTTTTCACTTTAGCTTGAGTAAAGAAGTCTTCTCACACCCCTGTTCTCTGCGACCTGCTGGAGCGGGGGGCCAGGAGGAGGAGTTGGCCGTCCGACTGGGGTCTGGAATGTGGGGCCTCCCTGCTGCTGCGGAGTCGGGGCGGTCTGCTTCTCCCCACCGCAGGGAAAAGGGTAACACCACCTGGGTCTGGGCGCAGTTTCCCCCTCCAGGGGCAAGGGTACCTAGACCCGGGGCTTAAAGTACGCTTGGGGAGTGTGATTGTGTGTACAGTGTCTCTCTATGTCTGTCTTCACGTTGGTTGAGTGTTGAGTAATTGCATATGAGAGCATGAGGGTGGGAATGGATGTTTGTATCTGTGTGTGCCAGTATGTCTATTTCTATATGTCAGGTTGGGTATCAGACGCCACCTCTCTGGGGACATCTCAGGCCCTCCAAGGTATGGAGGCCCATCCCCCCCCCACCACTTCCCCTGCCGGTGGCGGACGCCCTCAGACATCGGTGCGTTGGTGGTTCTTTGTGTCCGGGGATGGGCGTCCAGGTACACACTGGCTCACTCCTTGGTGGCTGCTTATCGGGGCATGGAGCCTGGGGCTCGCTCGGGCCACTTCGGGGGTGGGGTGCCCTCGGCCTCTCGGCCTGGGGCTCGGTCACTCAGGCACAGCTGGCTGCCGGCGGAGCTCACGGGCACGTCACTGCAACCCCCCCTGGCTTCTGCTCCGCGGCTGCTGAATGACCCCTCATCTGGGACTCTCCTCAGCTCTTTCTGGGATAGTGGCGCGGCTGCCCCTCTGTTGGTCTTCCTTGGTCTCTTGTGTTCTGGGGGCCTCTGGATGTCTGGAGTCTTGATCTCCTCCATACCTGCTTCATGCCCTTGAGGACGGGGCGGTGGCCCCCCACACCCTCTAGCAGATCATTACATGAAGGAACCTTTTAAAAACAAGCGTGTTCTTGCTCACAGGTGTACACACGGGTGCTCACACACACAAACTACACCCTTTTTGGCTCCTACCTCAAAGCACACTGTGCGCTGTCGATATTACGTGCTGCACAATAATGTTTAATATTTAGTATTTACTGTTATATTCACATATATCATTGTGATGTTGTTTATTATGTTGCTCTCGTTTTCTTCTGCTTGTTTTCTTTTTTCTTTCTCAACAGGTGATCCAGGTGATTGATATATGTATTTTTTTTGTCTGCTTATTTAGTTGGTTTTTGGTTTTTTTGCCCTTTATCCCTGTCCCTCTTCTCCACTGTTTTTTCCCCCTCTTCCTTTCTCCCTTTTCTTTTCCTCATTCAAGTCTGTCCCGTATCTAGCAAGTGAAAATAAAAAATAAATAAAATAAACAATAAAAGGTGAATCAAATAGACCATTACGGCAAGGCTGGGATGGTCAATTTGGTAAAGTAAATCCGTTGGGCATCTTTCTTTGCCTTTAGACAATAATTCTGATGGCAAAAGAGCCAAACGGGACAGGCAAAAAAAAAACAAAAAAAAAAAGAGTAAAGAAGTTGAATGAATACTTTTACTGAAGTATTTTTTAACACTAATATCTGTACTTCTACTTAAGTAGAGAGTAAATGTACTTTTGCCTCCTCTGATAATTTCTATAATATTATTTATATCAGTGATGGCCAAATGAAGCTTTCTGAAACACTGAAGCTTGTATTGAAAAAGGTTCATTACTCAAAGCTTATCAACACAGTCCTCTTTGGTGACATCTGCTGGCCAAAAAAATGAAGAGCAGCTTCAATCTACAAATTATAATAAAGAGTTTCATTATAATTGCCCACTCTACAGAGCTCAGCTGACAGCTTCTGTTTAATATCAGGCTACTGTTGTGGTGCTTTGAACGTGTATTTTTTGGGGTGATGAAAAAACTGTTAGGTTTAATTAGAGCTGGGCGATAGAACGATAACGATATGTATTGCAAAATAACTTTTTCTCGATAGAAAAATGAAACTATTGCTATAGACCTCATCTCTCTCTCTCTCTTCCTCTCTTATAAAAAAAATGAATAGCCAATACAAATTAAGTAGCGCAGAGCCGAACCAACCACAGCCGCAGTGTCACGTCACGTAACTTGTTACGTACAGCTCAAGTGCCAAGCCGCACATGTGTATTTGTTTGGGAAGCAGCCAGCCGCCGTGCCGGCCAGGTAATGGAGGAAATGAGTGTGCCGACTAGAGAAAAATCAACCGAGAGCTTGGGTGACCAGGTTACCGAAGAGAACACAGATGACGGTTCCAATGCTGGAGAGATTGTCGAAAGGAAAGGCCAGAGAAGTTCCGTGGAGGTATTTCAGCTATTTGAAGTCTGACAAAAAACAGAGTAACGCGCACTGTAAACTGTGCCGAAAGCAAGTTCCCACAAAGTCTGGAAATACAACAAACCTTTTTTATCACCTGAAGCAGTGCCACCCACTAGAGCACGCTCAATCTCTGACTGAAAGCGCCAATTCGTCATTGAAAACAACCAGGGGAATCCCTGTGAAGCAGCAACAGTCAATTGAGTCGGCTTTCTCCAGCGTCTTACCATATGACAAAAAGCTAAGATACATAGTAACATAACGAATACCATAGCTTACTGTCTTGCTAAAGACATGCTACCAATAAACACGGTCGAAAATGAAGGATTCAAGCAGCTAATTAAGGTAATGGATCCTCGTTACCGACTCCCTGGACATAAACATTTCTCTCAGACAGCGCTTCCAAAGCAATATTATATAAGTTAGTCGATTTTGTCTCTTCTTCTGTAAAATAAACTAAGATTTATTTTTAGAATTAATATTTTGTTTCTAAGTGGAACTGACAATTTAGTAGTCTGTTTTGTTTGTTCTATTTTGAAACATAAATGCTTTAGCGGCTACCTTTTGTGTAGTTTGTAATATTTGCCTTTATTTTGCCTAAACTGAAGCCTCATTTTAAGTACATCTGCCCTGTTGAACTTATTATGGGAAATAAATATTTAAATCAAAACAAGCTGCTGATTATTTCACATTTAACTTGTGAGCAACAGGACATTTAAATCTTACATATATAGTTATTTGGCTTATATCGTGATATATATCATTATCGCCTGAAATAACGATATCGTGATATGAAAAAATCTTATATCGCCCAGCTCTAGGTTTAATGTATGTGTTACAGGTTGCCATTTAAAAAGCTAGAATGCTTCTGTTTGCTATCTAGGTAACCTACGCATATGACTACATGCATGACATTGATAAGGGGAACAAGCAGCCTTGAGAAGAACAGATTCTACCAACAACAATCTGGGAGAGCTGCACTCCCATCATACAACCACACACAATGTATAATCATGCTTGCACAGCACAATCAAGCTTGCACAGTACAATCACTTTGTAACCAGTTATAGTAGTTTCTCATAGGTAATACAGCAACAAGCTTTATGAATATTCATGTGTGTAACCAATAAAACAACCTGCAGGGGAAAGCAAGTTGAAGTGGGTTGGAGACAACTGCTTCCCCCATGAGTGAAAACTTGAGCTCTGTGTGACCTCGTTCCTGAGTGAGTTTCTGTTTATCCAGCAGTATCAGGGGTAAAACTGTTATGTCCATTTGATTATTAATAATTTTGATGAATAAACCTTCCTTATTTTAACATGTGCTGTGGTCTCTAAAAAACAACATAATATACAACACAGTGATATAACAGGTTGGGAGTATGAGAGTTTTAGACGTGACTGATTATTTGGTGAAACTGTGATATTTTCCTCACCTTCTGTGTTGAGCTCATTGTTTCCTCTGTAGTGACTCAGCTGAGTCCAGATGGCTGAAAATGTTCCTCTGCTGCTCCGTCAGACTCTTCTCCTCCTGCTGATCAGCTGGGACACAAAACAGATCTTTGTTAGGCTCCACACTGCACTGAAGAGTCAAAGTGTCTCATATGTTCATCTGACAACACAAAGTACAAATTTCACTCTGATTGCTTGTAGAAATCTTGTGAGACGTGTTGTGCTGCAAAGTGAGGGAACTCTCTCACTCACTTATACTTCAGGAGGAACTTTGTGACATTGGCTCTAATATTCTAAGCAGCCCTTTACTATGACAGGGCCAGAAAGTCCTGTTTGAAGGTTTGGGAGAAGGACCATGTTAAAGGTGGATTGGGGTTTATACACTTTGTTATGATACAGGTAAGGCTGTAAGAGCCTGTCCCGAATTCAAAATGTTGAGCAGTAGAACAAACCAACAGAGGCCCAGAAGAGTGCAGTCAAACAATGATTTTTATTAAACACACGCGCGGGAAGATGTCTGCTGCAACACATAAGCGTCGATCTTCACCCAAAAATACACTTCAGACTGCTTTTAATTCATCAGGGTTCTGCCCCTTCATGCGTTAACAAGAATATGACATGCATCAGTTACAGTAAATGGTCAATTAAAAAGCTAAAAACAGACAAAGAAGTTCCTTTTTCTATCACATTCTCCATACATGCAAATTGGTTTCAAGCCCAGATGGTCTGAACGATCACAAGTGGGAAAACTTCTGTAGATAAAATAAAATAAAACCCAACATTCAATCCACAACATGATTAAAAACATTTTTCTCCAAAATCACCAAGAGCTGCACATTAACCAGCACAATATATTTTTATTCTCTGTGCTTTCAAATATGAACACTGTTTACTTTCATCTGTTTCATTAGTTTTTGTTAACATCTTCCTGTGCATCACTTTACAGCAGCCAGACTCATTAAAATGAGACTTTGTAGGAGTTCACTTCCTCTCATGTGTTCATCCACAGCAGCTGACTAAAGACTAAATTATATTTTTTATGTTCTTGACATATCTGTTAATTCAGTCGAAGTTGGTCTTTAGTTTTAAATCAGGTGTCCGCGTATCCTGCCGTAATACTTAGAATACAAAGGAAACACAAACCATGGTGGAGGCTGGGTTGACACCAGTAGCATGTTCAGCTAATGATTAGTTGGTGTTTTTCTCCAAACACTCTCTCACTCTTCTCTCAACGTGTTGACAATAAACTGTGAACAGACACCGAGGAGAGCAGCAGAAGACCTCATTCAGGAGCTAAACTCAACATGAACTGAACTCACAGTAAAGTTAGCTCGGTGCTTACCTTTAGATGAGCCCACAAACCGAGAGAAACTCCGTGATGAAGCTGGAACTCTTTCCAAACACAGGAAACAGATCAGGGAGCAGAGACCCACGTGGTTCACGCTGATCTCAGCTACGATCCAGGAGACAAGGGTGGGCAGATCGATGCAGATATCGATCCAGACGTTGGTTTAGTTTGTTTTATCATCCAAATTCACGATTTTACTCGCTTAGGATGAAACGGTAGCTCCGTCTGCGTAAACTGTGTCCAGCATCTGATCCCGGAACAGACTTCTTCTTCTTTGTATTGTTTATTGGCGGTTGTCAAACAACAAAATGGTGCATTACCGCCACTAACTGGTGTGGAGTGGAACGTCGACACCCAAATCCTCCCCAAATGTATACTCTATTATAAAAACTGGAATAAGGCCTGATAACCAGTGGCGGTCCTAGCCTGTTTGGCGCCCCGGGCGAACACTCCCTCTGGTGCCCCCCCCCCCCCCCCACAAAACATATTCAGGATTATACATTAACTTAAAACTGTTGTCGGAACCATACTGAATTTCACCAGAGAAACACACACACACACACCTGTATCTTTTGCTAGTTTCCCCTCCTCTTCTATTCTATTTTTTCTAAACTGAGCACCTGATGGCTTTCAACTTTTCTTGTCCATCTTACATTGGTTTTAATTTTGCACTCCAGTATGAACACAAATCCCCCAACTCAAGGATCACCACAACATAACCTAATAGACCTACACCTTAGTTCACAGATTCACTTTGTGTATTTCTGGGATTTCACACAACCCAGGATTCAAATCATGAATACATAATGGGCTTGGATTTACATCATTATGAATAAAATGTGCTCTATTTGGAAGCAGCCCCCCTTCCCTTTCGACGGGTTGTGTGTGAGACTTTAAATCATCAAACTGTAAATTATAAATTGTTATTGATCCCTTTACCCCTGGTCCTAAAGTGTATATTTATTTTCTTACTCTTCTTATATTTATTGTTTGTTTACTTGCACTGCTGTAACTGGAGCCTCGTCGTCTCGTCTGTCTATATACTGGACTGTGTGTAGCGGAGATGACAATAAAGTTTACTTTGACTTCAGCAGCAAGCAGGCGCACCGAGGGCTCTCGCGCTCAATTTTCCCGTATAGAATTTCAAAAAAACATCGGTGCAAATTATAAGTCTGTATCATGATGTCTGGTGCTTTCGTGTTTGTTGTTTTGTTTTATTTTGCGAGTTGGTTATTAGATGCTGCTCCAGCCAGCCAGAGAATCCCCTGCCGCCCCGCCCTCTCCTCCCTGTGCCGCAAGCAGCAGGCGCACCTCGCAAACGGAGGGCGACCTTACTCCCAGCAAATGGGCGATAGAAAACCGATCGGTGCCTATGCCATTCCCAATATGCACTGGCTGATGTTGGGGCAGCATGAGTACGAGCAATTTTTTATTTTTATTTTTTTTGCCGATGCCGCCCCCCACCACGATGCCGCCCCGGGCAACCGCCCGTGTCGCCCGTATCAAAAACGCTACTGCTGATAACGTTCACTTCTTGAACCCTTTTGCAGTAAACTTACGTTTTGAACAGCGGGTGCGTCAACACTATCCCCCTATTCAGCTTCTCAGCAACTCAAAGGTTTGATAGTCACCAGTAGTAGTGTTCAAACCAGTATGTCCAAATCTTATTCCAGATATGACCACCTCCTCTCTCCTACTCCTTCCTGTGCTTCTCATTTCTCCTAACATCCTTAAATTTTGATACAACCATCGTCCCCTCCTTTCTTCCTCCCACTGTTTTTGTCATGTTTCCTTTATTTCTTGCCTTATGATACTCTTCATCTCTGTCTGACAGAAGTTAATAGCCAGGCCAGTTAACCCATGTTTTGTGGCTTTCTTCACAACTCTGTCGTTTCATTTGCTCTGACTCCATAGTGAGCTGGAATCCATAAAAAGGCAACTATAAGTCCCATCATGTGTGTTTTGTTAAATGTTTGCTGAATGTCTGTTAGTACATCTGCTCTACTTTCTGAGTGGCTACACTGTAAACTGGCCAATGAAGAGCTTGAGTCTGAGCAAATGCCTGATTGTAACGGTCACATGTCTTCTACCCACTGAACAGCTAACAGTACTGGAAGCATTTCTCCAGTGGAGGGTTAGGCAACCTTTCTGATGGCGAGTGCCATTTAAAATTTCCTCAGAAGTCAGTGTGCAATATGATTGCATTAGCAATAAATTTAATAACGCTCTATATTAACAGTTACACAATATATAGAAGCACTTTATAGAATTATATTTGTTTGCAGATGTTGGCAGCTGTCAGCGAATAGTTATCAGCTATTTTGAAACAAAAAAAGACACTTTTTATCCATAACAGCAAATGAACTGTACAACAGAAAATGCAAATGCAATTTATGTTCTCCTCACAACAATGATAAGAAAAATAAACTGGGCCAATATGGCATGTTTGTTAATACAGAGACAGACATGTTAATGTGATCTCTGGTCTCCCACTCAGAGACACAGGTCTCCGAGTGTCCAGCATTCAGACGGCTACCTGAGGACACTCTTCATGTGAGAGAAAATCTGCTCACACAGATATGTAGAGCCAAGTACTGTCAATAAGGCCTCTGCAAAGTTCTGAAGACAGTTAAACTTGTCAGGTAGTGATATCCAGCAGGTGAAAATGCAAGCTCCATGAACATGGACAGCTGTGGATTCCAGCTGCTTTGATGTTTCATTAACTGGCATTAACTCAGCCAGTTAATGCAAGACAAATCTAGCTGCTCATTAAAGATTTCTGGTTTGATCAGAAAATAAAACATTGGTCCATACAGCTGAAAGTCCCAAACGCGCATTGGGAATTCTGTCTCGAGTCTACGGATGTATCCATGTATTTCCGTGGTGCTGATGCTGCGCTGAGCGCAGAAGCTTTTGAAGTGTCGGAATGTGGAAAGCTAACAACGTCTCTCTTACCAGTAAGCTAAGTTATTTTTAGCCAATTACAACTTGAATCTGGTAGCTAAGATACCGTCATTAAGAAGACGCACAACTAATGTGTCTATGCGAGCTGATTTGCGATGTGCACCGCTGGTGCGCCATTTATTTTTTGATGCACCTTCTCAGATTAATTCACTGCATGTCGTGCCCAGGGCTGGACTGGGACAAAAAAACAGCCCGGGCATTTTGACTAGAGACCGGCCCACCAGGTATTAAAACCATAAAGCCTTTGAATGAAAACAAACGCTGCTGTGACAGTGATGTACACTGTCTTGCTGGTATATGTATGATTTCTATACATTTTACATCAGATAAAAACTTTGGTTGTAAGCTTCAGATAATTATTTAATAACAGCGAGACATTTTAAATGAGAATAAGAAAGTATTTCTTTGTGCCCCCTTTTCCCTGTTAATGCCCCACCTGGCCCCCCTGGCAAAACTTTGCTAGACCCGCCCCTGCACAGTTACCAGCTGTCAGCTACTTAGAAAATGATCCTGGTATTATTTGTCTCTCAGAAACAGTTCATAACTTCCCTTCAACTCATTCATGTCACCTAAAAGGTAAACCTGTTTCTAGGGATGCACCGATACCGATACCGGTATCTGGTATCGGCCTCGATACCACATTTTCTAAAGTACTCGTACTCGTTAAAAGTCCCCCGATACCGGGGAACCGATACCACAGTCTGAGACCTGTCTATGTTTGAGTGGCATGTAAGGGGTTAATCACAGGCGCAGAGTGCCCACCCCCAGGCCCCGGCTGCAGCTCAGAGTGGGGAGTAGGCGAGTCGAGACATATCAGTCGTGTGGAACTATTTCAAAGTGAACGAAGACCCGAAAACAAAGGCGGACAGCGAATTGTGCTCAGCGAAATTGTCCAGAGGAGGCTCTAAAGGTAGCGCATTTAACACAAGCAATTTAATCAAGCACCTAAAATCCCAACACGAAAACGAGTACAAAGAGTTTACCTACGCTTATTTACCCACGCTTATTAGCACAGAGGAGCATAGCTGATGCTATAGCAGTGGGATGGAAAATAGTTGGGCATGTTAAACATTCCGCCTTAGCCTACTCCTGCCTCGAGGACATTCAGGGACAGCTCAACCAGCCAATAAAGAGACTGCAGCAGGACGTACAGATGTGCTGGAACAGCACGTATTACATGCTCCAGTCCCTCATTGAGCAAAAGCGAGTGCTGGGGGTGTATGTGTCCGAGCACGAACTCCCTGACTATCTCACCGCTCACCAATGGGCTCTTATGGAGACGACTGTTGCCATCCTCATCCCCTTTGAGGAACTAAAACTAAATAGGTGAGCAGCTACGACGCACTAGCCTCTGATGTCATCCCAGCTGTGACTGTGCTAGTGAGACTTCTAAACAGAGAAACAGACGAGGACCACGGCGTCAAGACAATGAAAGCAACCTTACTGGCAGCTGTCAAGAAGCGCTTCAGTGACATCGAGACCAACCCACTGTACTTCATCTCCACCATACTTGACCCAAGGTAAAGTCTGTGTGCTATAGGTATTCAATGATAAATTACAGTACTAAACGTAAGATTATTTTCCATCTGAAATATTATATATTTGTAACAAAAATACACAAATACAAATGTATGCAATATATATAATATGAAATACATTTCCCTTATTACTACCAGAAAGCCAAATGGCTGGCATTTGTCACAGTGGTTTAGGGGAAACTAAAATCAGTCCTATTTTTCCACATGTTAATACATTTATGCATTTTGTGCAGGTATAAAGATCGCTTCTTCTCCAACAACACTGCTCCGGAGGCCAAGCTGCACCTGAAGCAGGAGCTGCAGATGATGTCCAGAGCTGAGGCAGAGGGGAGTCGGGCAGAAGCTGCAGAACCTCCTGCTAAACTGTTCTTCAAGGCCCAGGCCAGCACTAGCAGCAGTCTGGACACTGTATTTGACGAAATCGCTAAGGAGCAGCCCCAGGCAGCACAGCCGCTGGCAGCAGGTGCTGCCATTGAGCTCGACACATACCTCGGAGAGGCCCCGAGCCCTCGTGAAGACAGTCCTCTGAAGTACTGGGGTGTCAACAAAATCAGGTTCCCCACTTTGGCTAAAATGGCCCGTAAATACCTCTCAGCCCCATGTAGCAGTGTGGAAAGTGAAAGGCTTTTTAGCTCAGTGTCACACATTATAGATGAAAACAGAAACAGGCTGACTGCTGATAATGCAGAAAAGCTATTTTTCTTAAAAAAAACCTGCCACTCACTTTTTCTAAATAGGCTCCATTAAGTGAGTCGTCTTAGACTTGATGTTAATACCTACCGCAGTTGCACTGACTGCCACAGTTCTATGTTGGTGGATGTTGTTAGTTTATTCAAATATTGTGCACTAAATAGCAAAGATGTTTATTAATGCCCCTTCTGTTGTTCAAAGCGGCAGAGTTTACAACAAACTGAAAAAAATACTTGAGTTGCACTGTCACTGTTTAATTTTTTTTCATAATTATTTATTCTGTAATATGTTGCATACAACATGCTTTTCATTTTAAATAAATATTCTTAATTCCAAACCAGTCTCTTGTTTTTTTTGTTGAATTATAGGACTAAAGCTGTTACCTGTAAATTTAAATCATGTCCAGTTCAGCGAGTACTGAAATGCAAGTACCCGTACTCATACTCGTTTTCCAAAAAAGTGGTATCGGTGCATCCCTACCTGTTTCTCCATCACCTGTTCAGCTCTGATGATTCAGTAAGGACATCTCCTGGTTTCATCTTCATGTCGCCCTCTCACCAGATATCCAAACCGATATCATGACCAGCAGCTTTTACAGCTGTGGCTCCAGCAAACATCAGCTGGCGCTGTCACTTGGGCCCTTTCTCAATTCTTAAGTACGCGAGTACGTACTCGCGTTCCCGGCGAGTCCGTACTCGTCGAGAACGCACGGGAGTACGGACTCGCCGAGAACGCGAGTACGGACTCGCGATTTGTACAATTGGAACACCAGCGTACTTGATGATGTCACAGGTCCGGAGTTTTTACTGCCGTCCCCTCTTAATTTAACTGTGAGTAATATGTTATGAGGCTTAACTTTAATCACAGCCAAACCGGTTTACTCAGTAACAAATAAAACACTGAAATAAACCAAACATTAACATTTAGAAGTGATCTAAGTGACTTATATGTCATGTTTAACCTCAGTAGTGAAATCTCTATTAATAAAAATAGTGTACATGTACATACGTGTACATACCTTAATAAAAATAAGCAGGTGAGATGTTAGAACCCTTTTATTTTTATTTTAGTGGACACTCAATACAATAGACAGCTACTGGGGTTTGGGGTTTGTTTAACCTGAGTAGCGAAAAGACCGCGGGGGGGTTGAAAACGATGTGCTGGGAGTCCGCTGTTCTCGCCGGCTCTAATAATCCTCGACCTCGCTGTCTGCTATAGAGCTGGCGGGTCACAGATGTCTCCGAAAACGTCGGAGCGCGTTTGGAAATATATGATATCTTGATAAATCGACAAGATATTTGAAGTTTACACAGCTACATTCTCGCTTGAAAATAACTTAAAAGTTTATTTTGTGACCCAGAAAGAGTAATATTTAAAAGTTTTTAGCCCCGCTCGTGCGCCATTGCCGCGTTTGAGTTTTGGATGAAATGCATTCTGGGATATTTAGCTGTACCAAGTCCACACAAGTCACCACCGATGCATGCTCGATAAAACGGGCGGAGCGAGAACACATCCGGGACTTTTTATGTTCTCGGCTTGATGCGTGCCAATTGGAACAGTACTTGGTCTCCGACTGATGACGTATCATGAGTACACGAGAACGCAAGTACGCACAAGTACGCATATTGAGAAAGGCCCTTGGTGTTCGCTCGCTCTGCGGTAGAGTATCACTTCCTGTTCCTGCTCAAACACAGTGGTGTTTCTGAGTAGCTTTTCTGCTTAGCAATTTAATTAAAAACATTTAGATACATTCCTTTTTCATAGTATAATCTTCACGTGCTTCATCTGAAGCACCCTTTCTGTGTATTCACTACCTAATTTATAGCCAAAGTATTCACTCACTGTCGCTGTACTGTTTCGCTAGCTTAGCTCGTAGCCGACTCATTAGCACCATGGCTACTTCACCTGTCCCTCCTGCACTTTCTTGCTCATTGTGTCAGATGTTTAGCTACTCCTCGGCCTCCTTTATAGTGATGGGATTTCCGGCTCTTTTTGGAGAACCGGCTCTTTCGGCTCGGCTCACTAAAAAGACCCGGCTCTTTCGGCTCCCAACCGACTCTTCAGGTCGTTTTGTTGCTTTAATTAATTATCAACAACAATGTAAAATTACGCACAAAAGGAATTAGTAATGTAAAAAAAAACGTGGTTTTCTTTATGTATGTTTATATATAAATATTTATGGGGGCCCCTAGAGACAAAACACGTACAAACTCCAAAGCACGTACAAACTCCAAAACACATTGCTAGTGTTAACTGAACTTCCAAAACAGAGCTACCTAGATCACTTAAATTACACAATTGAAAGCATATGTCTATTGTTTTTGTATTAATACACAAACACTCATATATATATATCTATCTATATATATATATATATATATATATATATATATATATATATAAGATAAGATAAGATAAGATAAGATAAGATAAGATGGCCTTTATTAGTCCCACAGCTGGGAAATTTGTTTTGTTACAGCAAAAGTGCAAAGTTATGTAGCAGAAATTAGAAAACACTGGAATGCAATAAAATACAATAAAATAAAATAAAATACTATATACAATAGAATAAAATAGAAATACAAATACTATATACAACTGAGTAGGAAAATACAAAAACACAACTTCGTTAGAAGAAGAATTGCACGTATAGCAGTCTTATTGCACATGTGTGGGTTTGTGTGTTTGATCAGCTGCAAAAGTCTTTATTGTAGAGTCTGACAGCAGTGGGGAGGAAAGACCTGCGAAATCTCTCCGTCCCACACCGTGGGTGCCGCAGTCTCTCACTGAAGGAGCTGCTCAGTGCCGTCACAGTCTCATGCATGGGGTGGGAGATGTTGTCCATCAGGGATGACAGCTTAGCCACCATTCTCCTGTCACTCACCACCTCCACTGGGTCCAGAGGGCATCCTAGAACAGAGCTGGCCCTTCGGATCAGCCTGTTCAGTCTCTTCCTGTCCCCGGCAGAGATGCTGCCGCCCCAGCAGACCACACCATAAAAGATGGCTGAGGCCACCACAGAGTCATAGAAGGTCTTCAGGAGAGGGCCCTCCACTCCAAACGACCTGAGTCTCTGCAGCAGGTACAGCCTGCTCTGCCCTTTCCTGTAGAGGGCGTCTGAGTTATGAGTCCAGTCCAGTTTGTTGTTCAGATGAACACAAAGGTACCTGTAGCTGTCCACAGCCTCGATGTCCATACCTTGGATGTTCAGTGGTTGCAGTGGAGGATATATATAGTGGAGGATATATATATACATATATATATATATATACATATATATGTATTCAAATAATTAAAAAAAGAAATTCATTTACCTGTTACTACCGCACACCCAATCCAATTGTTGGTACTTCCTGGCTTGTGTAGCCACTAGGAAACAAAAGTTCAACACTGCCCCTAGCATCCTGGAGCACGTCTGTTGTGTTATGGAGTTTGTACATGTTTTGGAGTTTGTACGTGTTTTGGAGTTTGTACATGCTTTGTCTGTAGGGACCACTGTAAATATACTTTTATTTATTCACTCCACATAAAATGTAATAAATAAATTATAAAATACAAAAAACAACTATTTACATTTCAACTTTTAACTATTTAAATTTTCAGCTTTTTCCTTTTAAACAAATTTAAAGTGAAACAACACAAAACACTGCAAACCACAGCACAATTAAATATAAATTGAAATATGAAAAAAAAAGAACGCCCAGATCTTTAATTAAGGGAAAGGTTGGCATTTAGAAATATTAATATCATACTCAACTGACTGCGTTTTATCTTCCCATTGCACTAATGGGTGGACAGTTCTTAGGTGCCTGTGCATGTTGTTTGTGGAACCGTCTCTATATGATATCCTTTTCTTGCAGACTCTACACTCTGCCTTTGTTTTGTCAATAAGATTGAAATGGTTCCAGACTTTGCTTCTTTTCTTGGTGTCACTCATTTTCTTTACCGTACCTTTCCAATGTGACGGTGTTGTCTCTTGTTGTTGCTCCTAGCTCTCTTTCTTTCCCTCTCCCTCCTGCTCTTGTTGTGTGCTACTGCTGTTGCGAGTGTAACTACCGTCCCGCCCCCTCAGCTCAGCGCTGAGCAGAGGGGCAGGGGCGCAAACGCAAGGCTCTGTTTGCCGTCTCTGCTCAGCGCAAACACAAGGGTGACTTGCAGCGTGAAGCGAAAAAAAGTGAAAGAGAGGGCAGGAGAAAGAAAAAAACAACAACCCACGGCTCCCAATAAGGAGCCGGCTCGCATCGTTCACTTCAAAGATCCGGCTCTAAGAGCCATTTCGTTCGCGACTGACCCATCACTACTCCTTTAGCAGTAATGATACCTGTAACAAATGTAGCATATTTGCAGCTCTGGAGGCCAGGATTACTGAATTGGAGACTCGGCTTCGCACCCTTCATTGACCCGTAGCTAGCCAGGCCCCTGTAGCTGGTGCAGCCGAAGATAGCGTAGGCCCCGCTAGCTGTTCCCCGGCAGACCCCAAGCAGCTGGGGAAAGAGGGCGGCTGGGTGACGATGAGGAAGAAGCATAGTCTTAAAAAGAAGCCCCAGGTACACCACCAACCTGTTCATGTGTCTAATCGTTTTTCCCCACTCGGCGACACACCCGCCGGGGGTCAAACTCTGGTAATTGGTGATTCTGTTCTCAGACATGTGAAGCTAGAGACACCGGCAATCATAGTCAATTGTCTTCCAGGGGCCAGAGCAGGCGACACTGAAGGAAATTTAAAACTGCTGGCTAAGGGTAAACGTAAATACAGTAAGATCATAATTCACGTCGGCAGTAATGACACCCGGTTACGCCAATCGGAGGTCACTAAAATCAATATTGAATCGGTGTGTAACTTTGCAAAAACAATGTCGGACTCTGTAGTTTTCTCTGGTCCCTCCCCAATCAGACCAGGAGTGACATGTTTAGCCGCATGTTCTCCTTAAATTGCTGGCTGTCTGAGTGGTGTCCCAGAAACGATGTGGGCTTCATAGATAATTGGCAAACCTTCTGGAGGAAACCTGGTCTTGTTAGGAGAGACGGCATCCATCCCACTTTGGATGGAGCAGCTCTCATTTCTAGAAATATGGACCAATTTATTAAACCCCCAAAATATGACTATCCAGAGTTGGGACCAGGAAGCAGAGTTGCAGTCTTACACGCCTCTCTGCAGCTTCTCTCCTCCTGCTACCCCAAAAACCCATCTTCACTGAGACTGTGTCAGCTCCCAAAAAGACAAAAACAAACTAAAACCAGCAATAAACAACTTAAACATAAAAATCACAAAGAAAGAACAATACAGTATCCACATCTGAACCAAAGAGTAAAACAGTGAAATGTGGATTATTAAATATTAGGTCTCTCTCTCCAAGTCTCTGTTAGTACATGACTTAATAATTGATCAACAAATCGATTTACTCTGCCTTACAGAAACCTGGTTGCAGCAGGATGATTATGTTAGTTTAAATCAATCAACACCCCGAGTCATTCTAACTACCAGAAACCTCAAGCAGAGGCCGAGGGGCGTGTGCAGCAATTTTTCACACCAGCCTATTAATTAACGAAAGACCAAGACAGACTTTTAATTCATTTGAAAGCCTGATGCTTAGCCTTGTCCACCCCAGCTGTAAAACTCAGAAACCAGTCTTACTTGTTATCATATATCGTCCACCTGGGCCTTACACAGAGTTTCTCTCTGATTTCTCAGACTTTTTATCTGATTTAGTGCTCAGCTCAGATAAAATAATTATTGTGGGTGATTTTAACATCCATGTAGATGCTAAAAATGACAGCTTCAACATGGCATTTAATCTGTTATTAGACTCAATTGGTTTCTCTCAAAATGTAAAAGAACCCACCCACCACTTTAATCACACTCTAGATCTTGTTTTAACATATGGCATAGAAACTGAACATGTAACAGTGTTTCCTGAAAACCCTCTCCTGTCTGATCATTTCCTGATAACATTTACATTTACAATAATTGATTACACAGCAGTGGAGAGTAGACTTTATCAAAGTAGATGTCTTTCTGAAAGTGCTGTAACTAAGTTTAAGAATATAATCCACCCACTGTTATCATCTTCAATGCCCTGTACCAACATAGAGCAGAGCAGCTATCTGAACGCTACCCCAACAGAGGTCGATTATCTTGTTAATAATTTTACCTTCTCACTACGTATGACTCTGGATACTGTAGCTCCTGTGAAAACTAAGGTCTCAAATCCGAAGTACCTGACTCCGTGGTATAATTCTCAAACACGTAGCTTTTTTTTTTTTTTTTGTCTGTCCCATTTGGTTCTTTAGCCGTCAGAATTGTTGTCTGAAAACCAACAAGGATACCAAATGGATTTATTTTGCCAAATGGATCATCATGGCATTGCCGTATTGGTCCATTTGATCAAACTTTGTTGTTATTATTTATTTTATTTTCAGTTGTTACAGATGGGACAGACATGACTGGGGGATAGGAAAGGGAGAAAGAAAGAGAGGAAGGAAAAGAAAAACAGAAGGGAAAAGGGACAGTGAGAAAGGGCACTTACAAAGACAAAGAGAAAAAAAAAAATCTCCTGGATCACCTGTTGAGAGAAAAAGAAGAGAAGACAAGCAAAAAAAACCCCAAACAAAAACAAAGCAACATACTAAACACAACACCATCACAATGTGCTTTGAAGTAGCAGCTAAGTAAGGTGTAGTTTATGTCTACGAACAGTGAACACCCGTGTGCACACCTGTGTGGATCAACGCGCTTGTATACAAAAGGTTTCCCCATGTAACTGTCTGCTAGAGGGTGTGGAGGCCCATAGCCCCGTCCTCCAGGGCATGAAGCAGGCATGGAGGAGATCCAGGCTCCAGACATCCAGAGGCCCCAGAGTGCGAGAGCCCAAGGAGTACCACCGGAGGGGCATCCGTGCCACCCTCCTGGGAAGGGCTGAGGAGATCCCCAGACGAGGGGGTCACCCAGTAGCCACGGAGCAGAAGCCAGAGGGGGCTGCACTGGCGTGCCCGCCGGCTCTGCCGGCAGCCAGCTGTGCCAGAGTGAACCGAGTTGCAGGCCCTGAGGCCGGAGGCCCGAGGGCCCCCTTTGCCCCGGAAGAGGCCTGACCGAGCGACAGGCACCAGGCCCCGCCAAGTAGCCACCGGGAGTGAGCTGGTGCATACCTGACCGCCCAGCCCTGGACACCAAGAACCACCAATGCACCAACCCCTGAGGACATCAGTTACCAGCAGGGAATGTGGTGAGGGGAGATAGGCCTCCACACTTGGAGGGCCTGGGAGTTCCCAGGGAGGTGGAGTCTAAGACCCGACCTGACATATAGACACAGACAAACAGGCACACACAGACATAAACATGCTTTCCCACCCTCATGCACACATATACAAACACTCAGCACTCACCCAACGTAGGGATAGACATACATAGACATGTACACACAATCATACTCCCGAAACATACTCTATGCCCCGGGTCCAGGTACCCTTGCCCCCAGAGGGGGAAACGGCACCCAGACCCAAGAGATGTGACCCTTTCAATTCAATTCAATTCAATTCAATTCAATTCAATTCAATTTTATTTATATAGCGCCAAATCACAACAAAAGTCGCCTCAAGGCGCTTTATATTATACAATAGATCGCACAATAATAAATACAGAGAAAACCCCAACAATCATATCATATGACCCCTATGAGCAAGCACTTTGGCGACAGTGGGAAGGAAAACTCCTTTTAACAGGAAGAAACCTCCGGCAGAACCAGGCTCAGGGAGGGCGGGCCATCTGCTGCGACTGGTTGGGGTGAGAGAAGGAAAACAAGATAAAGACATGCTGTGGAAGAGAGACAGAGATTAATAACAGATATGATTCGATGCAGAGAGGTCTATTAACACATAGTGAGTGGCTGGAAAGGAAAAACTCAATGCATCATGGGAATCCCCGGCAGCCTCCACGCCTATTGCAGCATAACTAAGGGAGGATTCAGGGTCACCTGGTCCAGCCCTAACTATATGCTTTAGCAAAAGGAAAGTTTTAAGCCTAATCTTGAAAGTAGAGATAGTGTCTGTCTCCCGAATCCAAACTGGAAGCTGGTTCCACAGAAGAGGGGCCTGAAAACTGAAGGCTCTGCCTCCCATTCTACTTTTAAATACTCTAGGGACAACAAGTAGGCCTGCAGAGCGAGAGCGAAGTGCTCTAATAGGGTGATATGGTACTACAAGGTCATTAAGATAAGATGGGGCCTGATTATTTAAGACCTTGTATGTGAGGAGCAGGATTTTGAATTCAATTCTGGATTTAACAGGAAGTCAATGAAGGGAAGCCAAAACAGGAGAAATATGTTCTCTCTTCCTAGTCCCTGCCAGGACTCTTGCTGCAGCATTTTGGATTAGCTGAAGACTTTTCAGGGAGATTTTAGGACATCCTGATAATAAAGAATTACAGTAGTCCAGCCTGGAAGTAATGAAGGCATGAACTAGTTTTTCAGCGTCACTCTGAGACAGGATATTTCTAATTTTAGAGATGTTGCGCAAATGGAAGAAAGCAGTCTTACATATTTGTTTAATATGTGCGTTAAAGGACATGTCCTGGTCAAAAATGACTCCAAGGTTCCTCACAGTGTTACTGGAGGCCAAGGTAATGCCATCCAGAGTAAGAATCTGGTTAGATACCATATTTCTAAGATTTTCAGGGCCGAGTACAATAACCTCAGTTTTATCTGAATTAAGAAGCAGAAAGTTAGCGGGCATCCAGGTCTTTATGTCTTTAAGACATTCCTGCAGTTTAACTAATTAGTGTGTGTTATCTGGCTTCATGGATAGATAGAGTTGCGTGTCATCTGCATAGCAGTGAAAATTTATGCTATGTCTTCTAATGATGCTGCCTAGGGGAAGCATGTATAATGTAAATAGAATTGATCCTAGCACTGAACCCTGTGGAACACCATAATTGACCTTAGTGGGTGAAGAGGACTCTCCATTTACTTGAACAAATTGGAGTCTATTAGATAGATATGATACAAACCACTGCAGCGCAGTACCTGTAATACCTACAGCATGTTCTAATTTCCCCCGGGGTGGAGGCAAGCAGACCGCCCCAGGCTCCGCAGCAGCAGGGAGGCCAATCGGACAGCCAACACCTCCTCCCAGCCCCCCGCCCCGATGGCTAGTAGAGAACGGGGGTGTGTGAAGACCCCATACCTCCCTCGTCCCGCTCATGTGTAGTGTTGCTGCGTGTTGTTCTAAAGTGCATTTAAAACAAGGGAGGGCATGGTGCTGCTGCCAGAGAGCAGCAGGTGTTAGCACGGCCCCTCCCGAGAACCCTCAATGTCTACATGGATTTAAAATTGAGAGGTGGGCATCGGCGCCAGAGGTAGGTTTGAATACACAGACTGTCCACTGGACGCTGTTAACATGGTCACCCTCAAGGCCCTATATATATATATGTGTGTGTGTGTTATGAGAGTGTGAATAATGTGGATGTCTAAGTTGTGAAATAAAATTGAGGCACAGGTGGCCAGAAGGGGACAGAGGGGGGGAAATGCCTCCCCTGCACCCTGGTGACACACCCACACCCCAAGGCCCTACCTGTGTGGGTGGGTGTGGTGGAGCGGGAAGAGGGAGGCAGCCGGGGATGGGGAGGAAAAGAAGGGAGGGGCAAGATGCCCCTCCTTAGGGCCAGCTCCCCCGCTGACCCCAGTAGGCACCCCCGTCCTCTAGTACCCACCAAGGCAAGGGAGCCCAGGCCCATCCAGACCGGGGCCTATGGCAGCAGCACCGCTAAGCCCCACAGGACCTGGGGAAGCCCACCCCACCCCACCGCAGAGGAAACTATACCCACCCCAACATTCAATCATCTCCAGACTACACAAGACAACAGACACCCAGGTTAGGTTTATTCTCCACCTCTCCTGTGTCTCTCCCCCACCTGCAGAGTGTACTTCTGCAAGGATGGAACAACCTCCTGCCAGTTGAAGAGCCCCCAGTTAGGCCGATGCACCAGAGGCCCCTGCGCCAGGGCTGAGCCCCATGCACCCACCCGCCCACAACCTCGGCGACACACCGTCGAGGACCGAAGCCCCCAAGGCCCAGCCAGAGCCCCATCACGGAGACAAAGCACCCCCGAACCCCAAGCTCCCCCCGCCTGCCCCGGATCCACTCAGGGGCAGCCAGGCCACCAGGCCAGTAACCTATGTCCGCCAGTACAGACCATCCCCCAGCCCCGCTGCACGCAGCCACGAGGAGAACACCCTCTAAGAGCGACCAGAGCCACTAACCAGGTTATGACCACAACCCCCTGGGTTGAGCCCTCCAGGGATAACGTCTCTAGGGGTTCTCCTGGCGCCCTAAGCCCATCCCAACCTCCACATCAACCACAATAGCGAAGGCAGGACCAAACCATGACCCCCCACCCCCACTAGGGGATGAAGCCGATCAAAGGAGCCCAAAGGGATTGATCAAATGTGGTGGCAGAGGCTGTATCAAGACTAATGTGATCTATTAAATGGTTTTATATTGATTAGAATTAAGATTATTTTATTTTTTCAGTTAAGGAGGACCGTTTTCTTGGCAATGCATAGGGCTGTAAAAACAATGTGGGCTGTGTTTATTTCTGCAGTGACCTCATCCAAGTTGCTCAGCAAGCACACTAAAGGGGAGGCTGGAATGTTACATTTCAGACACTTTGTTAAGTCTTCACATATCTCATGCCAAAACTTCTGCACTGGTGGACAGAACCAAAGGGCGTGGATGTAATTGTCTGGTGTATTGCCTTGACAGTGTGAGCAGTTGTTGGAAGATGTAAAGCCCATCTTGAACATCCGATGACCAGTATAGTGCACTCTATGTAGTATTTTGTATTGTATTAATTGCAGACTGGGATTTTTAATCAATTTAAAAGTTTTTAAGCAAATCTGAGACCAGAGGTTTTGGTCTAAGCTTACTGATAAATCTGCTTCCCACTTTGCAATAGGAAGGGATATTGATTCATCTATTTTAGAAAGTGTTCTGTATATTTTAGATAATAATTTGGGGGATTTAAGAGTAAGAAAGTGTACCGCACTTGGTGGTGTTTGTAATTCAGCTTGACTGAGGTTAAATCTCTTTTTACTATGGATTTAATTTGTTGATATTCTAAAATCTTTTCTTGTTGATCCCATATTGTGTAACTAGTCTGTCAAATGGAATAAATTCTGTTCCCTCTAATATATGTTCTAAGTATTTAATTCCTTTACAACTCCATTCTGGAAAATTAATCATATTATTGTTTTGTAATATGTCAGGGTTATTCCAGATAGGTGTACGTTTGCATGGGATTAATGAGGACGCTGTCATTTTTAGAAACTCCCACCATGCTGTCAGAGAAGAGCTGATGTTGATGCTTTTAAAGCATTCATGTCTTTTAATGTTTGAGCTGATAAATAGTAGGTCTGAAATTTCTAGATTATTACATAGTGCCTGTTCTACATCTAGCCAGGGCTCATCTAAGAAGCTGTGTTTAAACCATCTAGAGATGAACTGAAGCCTGTTGGCTAAAAAATAGTGATTAAAGTTAGGCAGATCTAATCCTCCTTTATCCTTGGTCCTTTGTAATGTTTTTAAGCTGATACGTGGGGGTTTGTCTTTCCAAAGGAATTTAGAAATACATGAGTCTAGAGATCTGAACCAATCTTGTGATGGCTTATTTGGGATCATTGAAAACAAATAGTTTATTTTTGGCAAGAGCATCATTTTATAGCGGCAACCCTTCCCATGAGTGATATGGGTAAAGATTTCCATCTAGCCAGATCGCTTTCTACTGTCTTTAAAAGCGGGATGTGGTTTAATTTAGTTAATTCTGAAAGCTTAGGAGAGACATTAATACCTAAATATTTTATATTTCCAGATTGCAGTGGTGTAGGAGAAGAATTATGGAAGGAGCAATTAATCGGAAGAACTGTAGATTTTGACCAGTTAATTGAATAATCTGAGACTCTTGAGAAAGAATTTATCAATTCAATCACCCCAGAGATATTGGTTTGTGAGTTTTGGAGAAAAAGTAACACATCATCCGCATAAAGGCTGATTTTATGTTCTACATTCTTGCATTTTATGCCCTTAATTACTGTATTCTGTCTAATTGCTGCTGCTAGTGGCTCAATAAAAATTGCAAACAGTGAAGGGGAGAGTGGGCATCCCTGCCTGGTGCCCCTCAGGAGACAGAAGCTGGAGGATGTCTGGTCATTTGTTTTGACACAAGCTGTTGGGGAATTATATAATATTTTTAACCAGTTTATGAAAGAGGTTCCAAAACCAAATTTGTGTAAAGTTGCAAATAGAAATTTCCAGTTAACTCTGTCAAACGCTTTTTCTGCATCAAGAGACAATATTATGGTTTCAATGTTTTTACTGCATGAGTAGTCTGTTAAATTAAGTAATCTACGTGTATTTGTTGATGAGTGCCTACCTTTTATGAAACCAGTTTGGTCATGATGAATTAAAAGGGGGGTCATTTTCTCTAATCTCTTTGAGAGAGCTTTGCAGATTATTTTAAGGTCTACATTAATAAGGGATATTGGACGATAGCTTGAGGGATATACAGGGTCTTTGCCTGGTTTTAGTAAGAGACTGATATTTGCAGAGTTCATATTTGGTGGTAGTCTACCATTTTCTTTGATTTCCTGCAACGTTTTGTAAAAAACTGGTGCTAGAATCGTCCAGAATTCTTTGTAGAATTCTGCAGGAAAGCCGTCTGGACCTGGAGCCTTATTATTGGGCATACTTATCAGGGCTTCCTGGAGTTCACCTGGCGTCAGTGGCGAATCCAGTGCCATTGCTTGGGTGTCTAATAATTTTGGAAGAGTTATGTTGTCAAGAAACTGATCAATTTCGTTTTTAGATGGGTTTATTTGTGGTGTATATAAAGTTTCATAGAAATCCCTAAAAATTTTGTTTATTTTTTTAAGATCATATATTGTATTCCCAGATAAATCTTTAACAGCACATATAGTTGTTTTTTCTTTATTGATTTTTAACTGGTTAGCAAGAAATTGTCCAGATTTGTTACCGTGTTCATAATTTTGCAGGCGAAGTCTTTGTACTAAGAATTTAGTCTTTTTATTAATAATTTCATTTAATTCTAGTTTTGTTTTGCGTAAATTGTTTAATATTTCTTGATCTTGGTGTGACACATAGGCTTTTTCTAAGGATTTGATGTTTTTTTCCAGTTCTTGAATATTTTTGTTTTCTTCTTTCTTCTTATGTGATGAGAAAGAGATTATTTTACCTCTCATCACGGCTTTCCCTGCTTCCCAGAGGACAGATGCTGATGTTCCAGGAGTGTCATTAAAGTCTAAATATGAAGTCCATTCTTTTTAAAAGTATTTGATAAACTCTTCATCTTTGAGCAGTGATGTATTAAATCTCCAGTTTTTACTTGGTGTGGTATTATTCTTCTGCATTAGTGTTAAAGATACAGGAGCATGATCGCTGACAGCTATAGGGTGAATCTCAGTGTCTGAAATGTCACTCAGCAGTGAGCTGCTGACCAAAAAATAATCCATACGAGAGTAGGAGTGATGGACATGTGAGAAGAAAGAATATTTCTTACTGGTGGGGTGAAGGGAGCGCCATGCATCGCAAAGACCAAAGTCGCTCATATACTGTTTGATTATATTTGTGGACTGCCAATTACACTGAGTTCCTGCTGTATTGAGCCTATCCATTTCTTCATTTAGTCCCAGGTTGAGGTCTCCCCCAAGAACAATTGTGCAATCTAGGTGTTCGGAGAGTGCACTAAAAAAACCGTGGAAGAATGAGGGTTCATCAACATTTGGACCATATATACTTACAATACATAGCTTTTGGTTAAGTATAGATAGTTTGACTATTAGGAATCTGTCCTCTGGATCTAGAACTGTATCGAGTACTGTGAAATTAATATTTTTATGTATTAGAATTGCTACTCCTCTTTGTCTAGAATTATAACAGGCTGAGAACACATTAGGAAACTCAGGTGTTTTAAGTTTATTCAAACCTGTGACAGGCATGTGGGTTTCTTGTAATAAAACAACATCTGCCTGTAGTTTTTTAAGTTGGTTAAGTATTTTTAACCTTTTTTCCCTAGAGCCAGCTCCATGCACATTCCATGAGACAAACCTTAGCGTGCCCATAGTTCTGTATTTGTGGCTAATGACATACGCTGTGTGTCTTGCTTAGATGGGTGAGGAAAATGGAAACACATCATATTTTTTTATTTTTTTTTTTATTTTTTTGTAAATAAAGAGAAGAAAATGCGCAGCGAGAAGCTCCATAGGTCTGACTATGTGTGTGCATAATAACTAAAATGGGCAAATGTGTGCGTGTGTCCTATATCTGTGTGCACTGTGTGGCTGTTGTAAATGTGTTGCCTTTAAACGCATGTGTGTGCGTGATGGTGCAGAGTGAGCATGTAGAAATAGACAGTGTCGTTTGTGGATGGATAGGGAAACAGATGATCGACATAGTGAAAGAAAAGAGAAGCAAGGAAACCAAAGAGCCAGGTGAGCGACAAGAGAGAGAGAGGGGGGAAAAGAAATAAAAACGGAAACATTCCAATTAAAGCATTGGCGGAGAGTGACGGTGACGTTATACTAAATTAGCAAACCGATATTACATAGTTAAGCAAAAGTTAATACAAGAGAGTGTGAGTGAAGAGAATAGCGTAGCAGATTCTTATCTGGTGTGCGGTCAATACAGCCATGGAGTGATGCCGGGGTCGCGGTAGAGCTGTCCGTCCACGTAGAGCCGGTCCACGGCGATGACAGCCCGGGAGCCTTTCTGAATAAAACTACGTCGGACTGGGAACAGGACCCTGCGTCGTTCCAGGATCTCTCTGGGGAACTGGTCGTTCACGCTGAAGTCCGTTCCTTTCAGCTCTCTGCCGCGACTCTTCACCTGCTCCTTCTGCTTAAAGTGGCCGAATTTGGCCACAATAGGACGCGGTCTCCCGCTTCCTGTCTTCGGAGCACCGATGCGATGCACTCTTTCAAACCCTATGTTTTTCACCGTGTCCTCCGGCAGTCCCGTAGCGTGGCATTTTTTGCAGCAAGTGTTTCCACCTGCTTCTGGCTGAACTCCAGGGATTCTTTTAGAGATTGAAATTCCCGGTGTAAGATCTCCACCAGGGACAGCCTCGCATCAAAACTGGACAATCGCTTATCGATTGACTCCAGGATGTCGACGATATCTTTGCCGGCAGGCGATGTTGTGCCGGGGGAGTCTGCCGGGCGATATCTTTTAGATGATGGCGTCTCAGTTTTGGCCAGGGAAGACATGCTCTGGGCCTTCTTCATTACTAAATCTTCGAAGCACCGGTCGATGTATTCTTGGAGAGCGTCTAAACTCTCCTCGTTGTCCTCCAGGGTGTTAGAGATGATAGGGCAGATGTTGTTAGTTATATGACAGTTGGTTAGTTTATTTGGCAATACTGAAGATTAAAGAAACTTTGTTAAATTCTAGGCTACCATTCGTTTGTTTTGTTTTTTTCCGCCAAATCTCCGGCGTCTGACGTCACCTACAACATGGGTCCTTACCTTACCCCCGTCACTTCTTCTTCTTCTTCTTCTTACATTTGTATTGGCGGTTGGCAAACAACTGAAAGGTGCATTACCGCCACCAACTGGTATGGAGTATGGTCTGGAACGACGCTCAAAAAAAAAAAAAAAAAAAAAAAAAAAAAAAAAATTTCAAATCCTGCCAAACAGGTTCCCCTCTTTTAAAAACCGAAATAAGGCCTGATAACTTTTACTTCCCGATTCCTTTTGCAACAAATCAACAAGATCCAGTTTGATTTTCAGGTTACTGAGATTTTGAATCAACTGCCTCCTCTCAACCTGATACCTCTGACACTGCAACATGACATGTTCTACAGTTTCCCCTACCCCACAGTAATCACATTTCCCAGTACTATGTTTCCCTATCAAGAATAATGTGTCATTCAAGCCAGTATGTCCAAATCTCAGTCTGGATATGATCACCTCCTCCCTCCTAGTCCGTCCTGCGTTTCTCATTCCTCCCACCCTCCTTTGAATCTTATACAACCATCGTCCCTTCCTTTCCTCCTCCCACTGCTTTTGCCATCTAGCTCTCATAACTTGCCTTACCATACTCCTTATCTCTGCTTGGCCAATACTAACAGCCATGTCAACCGCCCCATGCCTTACGGCCTCCTTTGCAACTCTATCTGCCTGTTCATTTGCCCATACTCCACAGTGCGCTGGAACCCATAAAAACACAACAGCAAGTCCCATCATGTGTAGCCGGAAAAGTGTCTGCTGAATTTCCCCCAAAACATCTGCCCTACTGTCTGAGTGACTATGCTGTAGACTGACCAATGACGAACTTGAATCTGAACAAATGACAGCATGTAATGGCCTCACGTCCTCCACCCACTGAACAGCTAATAATATTGCGATCATTTCCCCAGTGTATACAGAAAGCCCATCACTAATCCTTTTACCCATTTCCACCGAAAACTCTGGGACCACAACTCCAACACCGGTTTGTCCAGTTGAGTTCTTTGAAGCGTCTGTATATATTTGAACATAACTATAATATTGGTCAATGTAAGCCTGTACCACATGAGCGTTCAAAGTAAATGCCTTACCCTCAGTCTTCCTGTTCAACAACGTTAAGTCTACTACAGCATCAGGAAGTAGCCATGGAGGCACTGCTGGTAACGGCACTCTGCGACTAATGTTCAACTGATCCAGATTAAATTCTGTTGCTTGTCTCCCCACAATCCACCCAAAGCTCTTCGTTTCCCTCTTTTCTTTCTCCCAGCAAGGTTTAAGTACTTCATGCATTGGGTGATCCTGTCCATGGCCCTGTAAATTAGCCCAATAATTAAGTGTGAGCTGCTCCCTTCTCAGTCCTAATGGCATCTCTCCCATCTCCACCTGTAAAGCTGCTGTTGGAGTTGTTTTAAATGCACCCGTGCAAATTCGTACCCCCGTCACTTCCGTCAAACACGTAGCTTAAAGCAGATAACTCGTAAGCTGGAGAGGAAATGGCGTGTCACAAATTTAGAGGATCATCATTTAGCCTGGAGAAATAGTTTGCTGCTTTATAAGAAAGCCCTCCGCAAAGCCAGAACATCTTACTATTCGTCACTGATTGAAGAAAATAAGAACAACCCCAGGTTTCTCTTCAGCACTGTAGCCAGGCTGACAAAAAGTCAGAGCTCTGCTGAGCCAACAATCCCTTTAACGTTAACTAGTAATGACTTCATGAACTTCTTCACAAATAAAATTCTTATCATTAGAGAAAAATTACCAATAATCATCCCACAGATGTAATATTATCTACAGCTACTTTTAGTACCATCAATGTTAAGTTAGACTCTTTTCTCCAATTGATCTTTCTGAGTTAACTTCAATAATTAATTCCTCCAAACCATCAACGTGTCTTTTAGACCCCATTCCTACAAAACTGCTCAAAGAAGTCCTGCCATTAATTAATTCTTCAATCTTAAATATGATCAACCTATCTCTAATAATCGGCTATGTACCACAGGCCTTCAAGCTGGCTGTAGTTAAACCTTTACTTAAAAAGCCATCTCTAGACCCAGCTGTCTTAGCTAATTATAGGCCAATCTCCAACCTTCCTTTCATATCAAAAATCCTTGAAAGAGTAGTTGTCAAACAGCTAACAGATCATCTGCAGAGGAATGGCTTATTTGAAGAGTTTCAGTCAGGTTTCAGAGCTCATCACAGCACAGAAACAGCTTTAGTGAAGGTTACAAATGATCTTCTTATGGCCTCTGACAGTGGACTCATCTCTGTGCTTGTCCTGCTAGACCTCAGTGCAGCGTTCGATACTGTTGATCATAATATCCTATTAGAGCGATTAGAACATGCTGTAGGTATTACAGGTACTGCACTGCAGTGGTTTGTATCATATCTATGTAATAGACTCCAATTTGTTCAAGTAAATGGAGAGTCCTCTTCACACACTAAGGTCAATTATGGTGTTCCACAGGGTTCAGTGCTAGGATCAATTCTATTTACATTATACATGCTTCCCCTAGGCAGCATCATTGGAAGACATAGCATAAATTTTCACTGCTATGCAGATGACACGCAGCTCTATCTATCCATGAAGCCAGGTAACACACACCAATTAGTTAAACTGCAGGAATGTCTTAAAGACATAAAGAGCTGGATGGCCGCTAACTTTCTGCTTCTTAATTCAGATAAAACTGAGGTTATTGTACTCGGCCCTGAAAATCTTAGAAATATGGTATCTAACCAGATTCTTACTCTGGATGGCATTACCTTGGCCTCCAGTAACACTGTGAGGAACCTTGGAGTCATTTTTGACCAGGACGTGTCCTTCAACGCACATATTAAACAAATATGTAAGACTGCTTTCTTCCATTTGCGCAACATCTCTAAAATTAGAAATATCCTGTCTCAGAGTGACGCTGAAAAACTAGTTCATGCATTTATTACTTCCAGGCTGGACTACTGTAATTCACTATTATCAGGCTGTCCTAAAAACTCACTGAAAAGCATTCAGTTAATCCAAAATGCTGCAGCAAGAGTACTGACAGGGACTAGAAAGAGAGAGCATATTTCTCCTGTTTTGGCTTCCCTTCATTGGCTTCCTGTTAAATCCAGAATTGAATTCAAAATCCTGCTCCTCACATACAAGGTCTTAAATAATCAGGCTCCATCTTATCTTAATGACCTTGTAGTGCCATATCACCCTATTAGAGCACATCGCTCTCGCTCTGCAGGCCTACTTGTTGTTCCTAGAGTATTTAAAAGTAGAATGGGAGGGAGAGCCTTCAGTTTTCAGGCCCCTCTTCTGTGGAACCAGCTTCCAGTTTGGATTCGGGAGACAGACACTATCTCTACTTTCAAGATTAGGCTTAAAACTTTCCTTTTTGCTAAAGCATATAGTTAGGGCTGGACCAGGTGATCCTGAATCCTCCCTTAGTTATGCTGCAATAGACGTAGGCTGCCGAGGATTCCCATGATGCATTGAGTTTTTCCTTTCCAGTCACCTTTCTCACTCACTATGTGTTAATAGACCTCTCTGCATCGAATCATATCTGTTATTAATCTCTGTCTCTCTTCCACAGCATGTCTTTATCCTGTTTTCCTTCTTTCACCCCAACCGTCGCAGCAGATGGCCCCGCCCTCCCTGAGCCTGGTTCTGCCGGAGGTTTCTTCCTGTTAAAGGGAGTTTTTCCTTCCCACTGTCGCCAAAGTGCTTGCTCATAGGGGGTCATATGATTGTTGGGTTTTTCTCTGTATTTCTTATTGTGCGATCTATTGTATAATATAAAGCGCCTTGAGGCGACTTTTGTTGTGATTTGGCGCTATATAAATAAAATTGAATTGAATTGAAATTGAATTGAATTGAAAGGGTCACATCTCTTGGGTCTGGGTGCCGTTTCCCCCTCTGGGTGCAAGGGTACCTGGACCCGGGGCATAGAGTATGTTTCGGGAGTATGATTGTGTGTACATGTCTATGTATGTCTAGCTTATTACGTACGCGTTGGTAAGTTGTTTTGTGGCAACTGACGAATTTAAACAAATGAGTGTGATGTGTGTGTAACAGTGCGACAAACATTACCTGTCCTTTTATTAACTGCACAAGTAGTGATGGTCGTAGCTGCTGGCTAACTGGGTAAGGCTGTCGTGGGTCTGTAGCTCTTTCACCGTTTTAGGGAACATATTTAGTTTTAAAGTAAGTTACAGGGCTTTTCCTGCCTTTCTGGGAGGATTATATTTCACTAAAAAGATGTCATATGCATGTCCACATAATTATGGATGATTAAAATTGTGATATTTAAAAAACACAGTGTATTTTAAAGAACATAAATTAAGAAATAGATAAATGTGACAAAATGCTTATTTTACAGCAGCAAAATTATTGTATCTCTACAGTTTAAACATTTAATAAACTTTCTGCCTGTACAGAGTGGATAGTCAAACATACATTATTTTATATTTATTATGTATTTTTGTATTCTTTTTGCTTTTTTATTATAGCACCTGAAATAAATTATAAGGGAAGGATTCTGGATCAGCACCATGATGCAAACTCGTGCCCACAGTATATTCTACTCATTGTATAACAATGTCCAGACATGCCTGGTAAGGACATGAGCAGGAAACAGTAGGAGCTGTGTGAGGCTACTAAAGGCAGTAAATCCATCAGCAGCTGGATTACAAAGAGGACAGGTTACATTAACACATGTACCAGTTGTTGGAGAGGTATTCCAGGAATATTTTGCTTCTATAACATTTTTCCGTCATCATTTTATTATAGATTAATTGCAAGAGTTGTTAAGTGTGGATAATTAAATAATAGCTTATAGCAGTTGCCTTGTTCTCAGATGGACAGCAAGTGGAGAGTGATAGATGAGATGAGGAAATAGAAGGAGGAAGAGAGGCAAAGAGTGATTCATAAGCAGAGCTTAGTTTATTTCTCAGTTTTTTGTTGCCTTATGGTTCCAAGCACTGTGACCAATCTTTGCATTTTGTTAGTGTTTCACCACACTTGTTTAATCAGCTACCATCTCTCCTATGGACTTTTTAATGTCTACAGTCTCAGATCAACACAGCCCTGCCCTCCAGCAGCAGGAGCAGCAGAAACCCCTCAACAGCAGCATTGCACAAAATGTTTAGTAACTTCAGATCCCTGCAACAAGCCCAGGTCCAGTTTACTTTGGTGATTTGGATTATTCTATTTAACAGCTGTTGTCTTTTTTCCTTTATCTCCTGTACAGGCCAACGCAATCTATTTGTCATTTCAGGTTGTAGTATTACACAACATTTTCAGATCTAATATAAATAAAATGAGTGTTTCGTAATTCATTCAATTTATTGTCTTTATTTATAACTGGCATTATTGTTTCATTCTATTATAGAATCTTACAAGAAAGAGGCAAAATTGTATTCCATTGTGCTTGGTCAGTCTCGGTCGTTGTGTCCTTGGGCAAGACACTTCACCCGTTGCCTACTGGTGGTGGTCAGAGGGCCCGGTAGCGCCAGTGTCCAGCAGCCTCGCCTCTGTCAGTGCACCCCAGGGTCGCTGTGGCTACAATGTAGCTTGCCATCACCAGTGTGTGAATGTGTGTGTGAATGGGTGGATGACAGGTTGTGTAAAGCGCTTTGGGGTCCTTAGGGACTAGAAAAGCGCTATACAAATACAGGCCATTTACCATTTATTAGCTGCTTCGGTAAAAAACAAATCAATAATGCAAAAAAACAAACAAAAACATTGCAAAACAGCATACTGGAAAACAGTTATTCATCACTTCATTGCTTCAATACAACCCTTGAGCACATATATGCGGGACTTTTCGTTTTTTGTTTTGATATCGCTCTCTCACCGATCAAATCTCGCTGGTTGATAGAGGGTGCCCAGTCTGGATTGCATTCCAGCATTTTGTAGGCTAGTTTTTCTATAAAACACAACAAACATTAGCCCGCAAAGCCACAGTGAACAAAGCAGCGTAGCGCAACGAATTCAATTCAGATCAATAGAAGATGCTTGGAGCAGACTAACTTGTGAGCTGGAGTTTTCTGGAGCACGGCGCCAATTTTGGGGGCTACAAATCAAAACAAACACTTTGTTGGAACGATGACTACAAGAAAGATGCTTAAAAGCAGCACAAAAGAGAATGGACTGCAGGGCTCGCAAAATTTCAAAATCCCTGGTAGCCCTTCGGGCAGGGACTCTTCAGTTTTTGGTAGCCCAAAATAAATTTAAGTAGCCCGAATAAAAAAAGAGAGCAATTTTTTGATTGATGTTTTGTTTCCTGTTTTTTTTTTCTTTTACAATATTATACTTTAGTGTATAATATTGTAACGGAAACAAAACAATCAAAAATTTGTTGAAACACAAATTACAACATTGTATAAAAATTGCAATCATTAACTCAAATACTTGGTTCTAATTGAACAGAAATTTCTATGAACTTGTAAGAACTGTGTAGAACATGAATCAGTCTGTGTCAGATCCTGAATTTGACATTTCCACTGAAGTCATGGGTAAGAGGCAAGTGGAACCAAGATCTAGGACATTTGCTTTTTTGAAGTTTGCAAAGACTGCTAAATTTTGCCAGTGGTTGTTCACTCTTTGCAACATGTCGCTGTTCTAAACAGATATTTCAGGGGTTTTTTTAGTATGTTATTTGCAATTGGTGTTTGTTCTGGGAAAGATATTGCAGACTGGGCAATAATGCATTTCTTGCATTTCTCATGGGTTCTAATGGGGGCCTTTCTTAAAATTGCTGGTCCCAGTAACAAAGGCGCTTGTCGACTCAGAAATCGAGGGAAAACCAACAACACACCCGGCAGAACATTATGTTATTTACACGGGTGCACATAAGTGGTCTGCAGGTGCGCATTTGCTATCAAAATAAAAGACGCGCACCAGATAAGAAGTTGCAACGCGTGTTTGCGTCCATATAAAAGGCACTGTTTTTGTCCGCTAGAGTGGGATTTTCACGGCACATTCTGCATCACATTCGTCATTTGTTTGAAGCCAGCTCACCTCCTGCAACCACTTTTCCGAGAATACACGCTCCTTTTGTGGTTCGGACTCCTTCTGACATTTGTTTGGAGGTGGAGGAACACCAAAGTAATTGCTTAAAGGAGCTTGCTTCTTCGACATCTTTAAGAGTTTAAGAAATGTCTGTCCTCCTCCAGAAAATCTTATGTACGCAAACGCGCGTTGCAACTTCTTATCTTGTGCGCATTTTTTTATTTTGACAGCGAATGCGCACCTGCGGACCACTTATGTGCACCCCTGGTTATTTAGCTTGTCATATTCCAGCCACAGAAATTCTTTTGTCCATGAAACCATAAAGCTGCACTTTCTTTTTGCCTTATAGTCTGATTTGTCATAACTTTTCCGTTTTGTGGTAAGCTTTTCTTTGGCTGTCACTTCTTCACCCTGACTTGTCTTATTTGGCTCAGCAGAACTAAAATATATATCCTGCTGCTTTTACACACGCACTCACATAACGCTCAGCGATTCTCTGCGCGATCAACCTCTCACATGTTTAAGCTTGCTGCGGGAGATTTCACTTGTCATGTTTGCATAGTAAGCTAACGATTGATAAGACGATGTCAGAGGAATTGGTGCGCAAATTATCGTCACTCACCAATCAGTACTGTCGCTCTCTATACACAGTTCGCGCGATTGCAAAGTGAAAGCAAAAAACAAGCGCAAATTCAAACGTGATTTCAATATGTCACATATTGACAGTGGCTCGCCGATGCCAATGACATAATTACCCAGCTACATTTCCGAAAGAATGCAAAAGCATTGACATATATTTTTCCTTCCTATGATAGCCTGACGGACAGGGCAGAGATAGATTTTGGTAGCCCGACTGGAAAAATCGCTAGCCCCAGGATGTCGGGCTAGCGATTTTGCGAGCCCTGGACTGTATAGAGACCAATTGCGTCCAGGGGCGAAGCGGCGGGCTTGCAGAAAATAGAGTGCATCGCAAATCTGGTCCCGTATGAAATACGGCAGTGGAGTAAAGACCCCAACGACTTACCCCCACTGTCCTACCCCGATATCTTCACGTATCTTTTTTGTGGAGTAACCGCTTACACTGCGAACCAGTTTCGTAATTACAAGTTGCTGGAGGCGCACATCTAATTTACAAACGGCTGGGTGCAAGATTTGGGTATTTTCAAGCCACCAAAATGTGAGAACTTCGTCATTGAAACCAAGGTAAGTCAGCTGGAGTGCATCGAGTGTAATACCCATTGTTTACCCCACCACCACAATTAATGTTATACATTAATCAATGAACTGCTAAAATCTTGTTGTCATATTATGTGTCCATAATTGTAAAGTAGATGCAAACTACCACTTTGATAATCGGGCAAGATATTACTTAATACTAATTTGTGTCCAGCCTGTCTCATTACATTTCTTATCTTTACATCAACCTTGTCCTTGTATGTTCCAGGTATTGCACTCCCAAAGATTGAATGAACCTGCATTACGGCCATGGGTTATTGTAAGCACCACAGGGAAGGTCGAAGCCGCACACAGCACCTGTATGGCCGGAGTAGCGGAGACCTGCACCCATGTCGCTGCGCTTCTGTTTAAAGTGAAGGCAACAGTGTGGATCCGTGGCGCAAAGACTGTCACAGATGAACCAGCCTACTGGGTTTTTCCTGGGAACACGACCAAGATTCAGCCAGCGGCTGGCCATATCATTGACTTTACATCTTCAGGAGCTCAAAAAAAAGAGACACTTGAGGAAAATATAAACGGACCGTCTGCGGTGAAAGGCAGAAGAAGCCGTCCTTCAAAAAGAAAGATTCCCACTGCTACGCTTGAGGAGTTGTCCCCACTGTTAAATACACTTCAGAAACACAGTAAAGCAGTGGGTTTGTCTGGATTGGAGACATATTACACAGCACACACTGTACAGTCATCCAAATTACCACTGTCTCTGGCGTGTTTGCACAACACAAGTGCACAGTCCTTAGGCCTTAACGAGCTCCAACTGCATTGTGAAAAGTACGTAAACGCAGCCACAGTTACTGAAGAACAGGCAGAAGCTATTGAGGTACACACCAGACTACAACACAAGAGCCCTGAATGGTATGCTTGGCGTGCTGGGAGAATCACAGCTTCAATGATGCACGCTGTGTTTGCCACCAGTGTAGAAAAACCAGCCGTAAGTGTCGTTAATCGTGTTTGCTACCCTGATAACTCAGTCTATAATGTGCAAACAACTTGGGGACTGGAGCATGAACAAGACGCTCGACACGCCTACACCCAAATAATGTCAGCACGTCACCAAAACCTACAGGTCCGTATGTGTGGTTTTCTTGTTAACACGGCTTTTCCTGAGGTAGGAGCATCTCCTGATGGACTAATTATGTGTGCATGTTGTGGGAAGGGGTGCCCGGAAATTAAATGTCCATTTAAATACAGATCTGACAGCATTCAGCAAACATTGGATGCGCACGACAAAGACTTTTGCCTCAGAATGACAGCAAATGTACTTAACCTAAAGAGGACACACCCCTTTCACTCGCAAGTGCAAACACAAATCTTTGTGGCCAACCCAAAGCACTGTGACCTCATAGTATGGACACCAAAAGACATGGCAGTTGTACGCATCTTCCCTGATGTGCACTTCTGGGAACCACGTTTAAAGAAAGCACAGGGGTTCTTTCAGAAGGTGTGCCTTCCAGAACTAGTTGGAAAACATTTCTCTATGCGAAATGAAGCCCCGAGTGCTCACAAAGTTTTTCTTTCTGGGGTCTGATTTTTTGTCTGAAGTGCACTGAAATGTACATAACTTGAATTCACAGCTGCAGTACTTAGCATGTAACAAATGTGAAAGTGTAAAATAAAGACTTGTCGTTATCTTGCTTTTATTTTGACATCATTTTAGTGAAACAAAGACTTCAGAGCGATGACAAACTGTCAATTATAGTATACAGATACAGAAATGGTTACATAACGTAATGATCATGTGTATATACAATTACACAAGAACAGATGTCTTCCTAGTACTATTTCTTCAGAGACATACTTATGGTTTTCGCAATCACTATTTAACAAGAATGTGTGTCTCATGTGTGTCTGGTTTTACTACCACACTGGGGCACATGTTCACAAAAACGCAACAAACACGCACAATTTTATCAAGAAAGGTAACGTCTTCACCCTCACATGGAAGAAGAGAACGGATTGGCATAGTGGTATGCAACATTTTGTAGTTGTTGCGCAAACTACCAATTACTCGCTCAACATGGACTCTTCGATGTGCAATGGCTTGTGTTTTTTCAATGTCCTTGGCATCTAGTTGACAGAAGCCCTTTGTAACTGCTGGGATCTTAATCTCCGCACACATCATTCCCACTGCATCTCTGATGTCAAAGCCTCTGTCAGCCAAAACTACATCCCCTGGTAACAGCTTGTTAAGTATACAATACAATACAATACAATTTTATTTATATAGCACATTTAAAAAACCACAGGTATGCCAAAGTACTTCACAGAATGAGTTAAGAGCAATAATAAATACAAATATAAAGCACAAAATACAAAAAAAATATACTAACAGGCGGGTGACATAACTAACCAATAATACACCAGGCATAGTAGGCACAACCCGAAAGGCTGAAGGTTAAAACATTATAAACATTAATAAAGTGATAAAGATAAGTTCCAGTACACTAAAAATGTGGGCTCTAGGAGGTGGGGAAAGCAAGGCTAAACAAATAAGTTTTTAATCGAGATTTAAAAGATTGAATTGAATCAGACGCCCGAATAGCTAGGGGGAGGTTATTCCAGAGGTAGGGTGCGACAGCGGCGAATGCGCGGTCACCTCTGGTCTTGAGCCGAGATCTATGTCGCACCAGGAGCATTTGGCCTGCTGATCTAAGCGCTCTCCCAGGGATATAAAAGCTGAGGAGATCCGTAAGATAGCTGGGCGCGGTGTTATTTATGATTTTAAAAGTGAGCAATAAGATTTTAAAATCAATACAAAATTTAATAGGGAGCCAGTGCAGGTCAGAAAGAACTGGAGTAATAGACTCAAACCTGCCAGTTCCAGTTAAGAGACGCGCAGCCGCATTTTGAACAAGCTGCAGTTTGTGAACAAGGGCAGAATGGAGAGCAGTATAAAGGGAATTACAATAATCTAACCTTGATGTAACAAAGGCATGGATAAGTTTCTCCAGGTCCTTACGTGGTATGTAGGGCTTGGCCTTAGAGATTAGACATAGTTGATTGAAACTCGATTTAACTACGGAGGACACATGTTTGTCCAACTTGAAGGAACTGTCCAAGACAACACCCAGGTCCCTCACAGTGTCAGAAAGGGAGTCAGCAAAGGGCCCAAAAATACCAGTTAGTTCAGCCCGAGAGAAGGGAATATCAAAGATTACAATTTCAGTCTTCTTATCATTTACAATGAGAGAATTGCTCAGTAGCCAGTTTTTAACTTCATTCATACAATCAAAGAAGTGTTGCAATGACGACGTGACATCCTCAGCTAGTTCAAAATAGATTTGAATGTCATCCGCATAAAAGTGAAAAGAAATTTATTTATTTATCAAAGATTCGGCCCAAGGGTAACAAGTATAAAGAGAACAGCATGGGAACCAGCACAGACCCCTGGGGGACACCAGAGGTAACAGGGGCAATGGAGGAGGCATAGGTACCCATGGTGACAGAAAAGTATGCCACATTGCTCAGTGATGTGTTTATCTGATGCACGCCCCCCACCCACCCCTTAGAAATGAATGAAATTGCACTTTGAGGAGTAATACCAATCAGGTATTTCATGGTGTGTGTACCCTTGTAATGCGAGTATGTTTGAGCACGAGCCTTTAAATTAGACGGTCGTTCTGTACAAATTTCAAAACAGTCAACAATGATGGCTACCCGATTACCAAAAGTTTCCATAAATTGTGAAGGCATTGTGGCCTGCAAACAGTGCCTCTCTGGCCAGTGTACAAGTACTCCTAAGTGGGCATACAAAACATCAATTGTATCAGCAAAGACAGAAGAAAGTTTTGTGGGAGACATTGAATAGATAACTAAGATGCTGAACAGGAAGATCAAGTCTAAGTCGCATAAGTGTGAGTAAAAGCATTTGGAACTGTGACAGTTTCTTTGATGTTGGTAGGAAAGCTTTTACATTGTCTAGCACGGACATAAAAATAGCAAAACAAGTAAGACCAGTGTAATATTTCACTTTTTCCCGTGTCAACCTTTAAAAGGTTTTCATTCAGCTCTGTCTTCTCCAACTGTAATTTTAAGCTTTCTGTTCTCCTCCAGCAGCCGGTTTATTTCTGCTCTGCTCTGTACACAGCGCACACAATCATTTGTCGGTCTTTGATCTTCTGTCTCTCTCTCAGATCACCGTTTTCTGCATCTGCACCCGTTACCTCTGCTTCTATTTGTCCAACACAAATCTGGCCCTCAGCCAAAATACCAAGGTTGTTATGGTGTTGCTCTTCTGTCGTGTCCATCTCTGGCTGCTCTTCTGTGGTAACTTCTGCTGAGGCTTCACCTTCACACTCTGCTGCTCCATTGTGAAAGCCTGTCCAATACAAAGAGTGCAAATACACAAGGGAATTTTTAAGCGGTTTATACATTAAGGCCGTATGAATACTCAAAAATGTATGTGTTGATTGCCGGACACTAAGATCAACTTTTAAAATAAAGAGATTGTGGTTGGGGGTGCGGTTGTTGTTTACCTCCTACTAGTGCTTTCTTTTGTTGCCGTTGTGTCCGCCTCCTGTGACAGTCTGAATGTGATGTTCGGATTTCGGAGTGCCCCATGTGTAGCGCTGGTACCCAGTCTGGATTTGTATGATTCATTTCATAGGCAGGCTTCCCTACAGTTGTGCGAAAGAATTAGCACGCATGTCTGCAAAGTCACTCCATTCGATGTTTGTTCGCAATTTCTATAACTTCCGAGACCACCAACGATAATATTATTCAGCTGTAAAGTGTGATATGAACTTATTTAGAACTTACCGGAAAATTTCTGGAGCACACCAACTGATATCTGGAGATGGAACAGAACTGGACACATCAGCTTGTCTAACGGCTGCTATCCAGGCTAGACGCCTTCGTTTGGTAACATCCGACACATGAGCTCCTTCATGTTGCTTCCAGGTTGGGAAAGCATGAAAAGACAACCCAAGCTTATTCCTGTGCCGGTCGTACGAACGAACATTGCAGCCGACCACACAGCAAGTACGAACCATGGCTGTTATGTGTGCTTTTGCTCATTTTTCGCTTGCGCTTTGTTTTGACCACGAAAATGGCGGATCAGGCCAAAATCCTTTCCACGCCCACCCCTGTGACATCACGCTCCAAAGCCCTATAGCAGATCGAGCATAGGCCCTGAGAACTGAAAAGAACGTCAGATCCTGCGTGTGTGAGGACAGAGAAGGATCAGCTTTATTTCAGATTTGAGAGATAAAGTTTATATTTGAGTTTGTGATGATTACAGGAGCTGCCCTCAGATTCAGACCTCAGCACCAACCAGTGACAGCAGACAGATCATCCAACATGTTCACTGCAAAATGAACTGATGGAAACAGTACAAAGGTTAAAGTACCACATGTGCTGTCAGTGAAAGCTGCAGCTGTTTTATTGATAAAGTTAAGGACAAAAAGTCAAAAGGATTAATCACCCCTGTAACTGTGTCACTATATATCAGCATTAACAGGACCTCAGTTTGGTGTTTCAGAGAGCTGCTGATCTCAGACCTGCACACCTTCCATTTTAAACACTTGATGTACTCAGCTGCATGAAGAGCATATGAGATTTTCTCTGACACAAATAAAACCTGATGAAGGTCAAAGGTCGTCACTTGTATGTTGAACTACAAACTTGTGATCTGGAGTTCTTTCACAGTTTTTTGCAGATAGTGTGTTATTTACCATAAAGTGATTAAGAGGTACGCATACCAGAGAGGATCATATATTTTTAAATATATAACTTTCTACAGGACTGAATATAATATCTTATAATAATATAATACTCTGTGGAGTATCTGCGTATTTATAACATTACACAAAGCATAGGTCTCCATCACAGTGTTCATGAAATGCTGGGTGTATCCATCTCCTGGGGCGGGCCTACGGAGGAGTGCTGAAGATTTCCCTGTGAGGGAGCTGCTGGTCAAGATCATGAGTCCTGCTTGATCAATGCAATGAGGTTCAGTCTTCCTGGTGTTCCTTAAATGATGCCTCTCTCAGTGGGTCAACAGAACTTCTGGCACAGGACAGCTGTGATGAAGAAAGAGAAGAAGTTTCTCCAAACCTCTGGACCCAGGAAACCCAGCTTGGTCCTGGTGGTCTCCCTCACTAGTTTCTCTCCAGGGTGAATGTAGCTGTTGATATAATATGGACTCTATTATTAAATGAAAAGAACAAATTAGACTACACTACTGAAACCTTCTGCTGCTGTTTTTAAAGTTTCCATGTTACCAGGCTGTAGAGGGCTCTGAAGATTTAAACAGTTTTAGATCAATTACACTCACAGTCTTAAATGTTAAAATCTCAAAGGACAGCATTACAATTTTTGATATTAACAGTAACTCTGGTGTAGTGTGCAGCTGATCTTATCGCCGGTGTTCCAGATTAACTGGCGCGTAGATTAACTGGATTTGGTCGAACAGATGTGTGGCAGACTTGCGTTTCAGGAGCTGCTACCGACAAACCAGGAAAAAAATGCCAAATGTGTCATCTGTGAAACTTGTGAGGTTATCTCAAACACACTCTGTCAGTCTTGATGCTGTTGAACAACAAAATGTTTAAAAATGTCGTGAGTTTACCTGGTGATATTCTCATGCACGACGCGATCGCGAAAACAGCAAACAATTAACACCACGCCGATGCTGTTCAGAGGACAGCAAGAGTAAACGATTGGGACACTCTAGTCGTCGTTATCGTTCCCCTCCTACGTGTTATTAAAGCGTGCAGTTTACTTTGTGTGCACTAACATGGACTCAAATCGACCAGCGCCACCTCTGGCCAAGTGCCACAGCCTACAGCCAGATCAACTTGTGACACACATCTGCACCACGTTTGAATTTGTTTCATGCACAATACATTTGTACCTTTCAATTGTGTCTGTTTGTGCGTCATGCAAATAAACCTTTGAAAAGAATGAAATGATATCATATATTTATTATTGGCCTACATTTGTACAAAATTCCAAATTATATACACAAAGTCATAGGAATCACCACTCCTGTTCATCATGATTTTAATATTCTCTTTTTCCATAACAATGAAATACGCCTTAGACAAATATGACACATCAATATTTCATTAGTGTTGTCACATCACATCCTGCAACCATCGTCAGTCTGTGTCTTTTCTCTGGAAATGAATTTTTCCAGCCAATATAACTGGAGTAGCCGGGCTACGTAAAAAGTGTAGGGGGGCGTGTTTGCGGTCACGTCCAGCGGGTGTGTGGGCGGGAGCGTTGCACAGTTGCTCCACCTCAAGTCACTACTGCGCAGACAAAGGCTGTGTCCCAATTCAGGGTCTGCACGCTTAAAGTACGCATTTTAAGTGCGATTACTTCACCGCCAAGCGACGACGGCTGTCCCAATTCAAAGTGTACTTCAAATGCATACTCCAAATGCGCCGTCGATTTCCCCAAATATCAAGCGTGTGTCAGGGGTTGTGTCGTGTGGAGGCGAGGAAGTGACCCAAACGCAGGACTCGTGGATAGTGAAGAACTGAAGATGGTTTATTATGAAGCGTGGATGAACAGGGCAGGAATGAAAGGACTGACTGGCTGAAAGACTGAATGGCTGGCTGAACTGAACACAGGCGGAAACGACAACATAACATCAACAATGACACGACAGAGAAGTGGTAAAACTGAGGAACTTAAATACGCAGACTGGATGATGACGATAATTGGACACAGGCGAATACACAGCTGAACATAATGAAACAGGAAATGGTAGGAGTGGCAAAAACAGAACATGAACTGAAAATGCTGGGTCAATGACCCAGGAATCCTGACAGTACCCCCCCCCCTTCAAAGGCCGGCACCCGACGGCCGAAAGAAAAGAAAACCAGACCAGGGCGGGAGGAGGGGGTCCAGGACGGAGGGACGGAGTCCAGGCAAAGACAGTTCGGGCGGGCGGCCACGTGGCCGGTGGCCGAGACGAGACAGTTCGGGCGGGCGGCCACGTGGCCGGTGGCCGAGACGAGACAGTTCGGGCGGGCGGCCACGTGGCCGGCTGTGACGCTGGAGGTGATCCGGTGGGCGGCCGTGAGGAAGACGGCGGCGGCCACTGAGAAGGTCCGGTGGGCGGCCGCGAGGAAGACGGCGGCGGCCACTGAGAAGGTCCGGTGGGCGGCCGTGAGGAAGACGGCGGCGACGATGTCCAGAACGTGGCTTGGGCGACGGCGTGGCAGCCGCAGGACCAGGCGAGGCTAACGCAGAGGCAGAAGCTGGACCGTGCGAAGCAGAAGCTGAAGCCGAGGCTGGACCAGGTGACGGCGAAGCTGAAGCAGAGGCTGGACCAGGCGACGGCATGGGAGCCGGCGGTGACGGAGCAACAGCTGCGGGGCCAGCGGGCACGGAAGCCCCTGGCTGGAGACAGGCGGGAGAGCTCACAGCTGGCTCTGGATGCTGTGGCTGCAGGTCAGGGAACTGAAGAGGACGGTGGATGAGTGACTGGACTACAGAAGACTGGAGGACAGGAGGTGACTGGACTACAGAAGACTGGAGGACAGGAGGAGACTGAACTACAGGGGACTGGAAGACAGGAGGAGACTGAACTACAGGGGACTGGAGGACAGGAGGACACTGAACTAACTGGACAGGAGCAGACTGGACTGACTGGACAGGAGCAGACTGGAGAGCAGGTGAATTAACTGACTGGAGTGGAAGCTGAACAGCAGGCGAGTGAACTGACTGGAGTGGAAGCTGAACAGCAGGCGAGAGAACTGACTGGGCTGGAAGCTGAACAGCAGGCGTGGGAACTGACTGGGCTGGAAGCTGAACAGCAGGCGTGGGAACTGACTGGGCTGGAAGCTGAACAGCAGGCGTGGGAACTGACTGGGCTGGAAGCTGAACAGCAGGCGTAGGAGCCGACTGGGCTGGAGAGGCTAATGGCTGTGCTAATGACTGAATTACTGAAGGTGATAAAGCTGCAACCTGGGCTAGTAAAGCTGGTGCCTGAGCAGGGGACACCTCAGCTAGCCTAACCAGGGACAATGCGAGGGCGTGAAAAGCTGTATCAGGCGGTTGATGAAGAGGTGAACTGACAGGTGGAGAGGCTAGCTCTTCCGCGCCTCTAGGAAGGTCAGGCTGGGTTCTGGCTGCCCTCAGCCTGGGCGCTGGGACAGGCACGGGAGGTGGCTGGGCCTCAGTCACCCCCACCCGAGAAACAGGAGCGGGTGTGGAGTTAGACTGGGTCACAGCTGCCCTCCTCCTGGGAGATGGAACAGGAGTGGTTGCTGGCTGGGCCCTAGCCATCTGAGGTGGTGTTCTAGGGACAGGCTGAGCCTTAGCTGTCTTCACCTGAGAGGGTGAAACGGTGGAAGAGGAAGGCCGAATCTGGGCCGCCATGCTGGCAGGAAATGGCTGAGTGATGGGTGTGGAAATAACGAGTGGGTGAGTGATACTGACAGGTTTAGGTGACTGAGTATTTCCAACAGTGGCCTGAGCTGATGAAACTGGAACAGGCTGACAGGTGGACGAAGGAGCAGGCTCAGATAAAACAGTCCTAGAGTGAGCAGGCCTAGGGTTTGCATACACAGGGACTGTAACAGATTTATCAGAGATGGTAATGGCCTTTCTGCCATCACCATTTACAGTCTTTAGTTGAACAGTCTTCGGGGGTGTTGAAGTGCGGGTATTGTCCTTAATGAATCCCGGCTCAGAGGGAGCAGAGCAGAAAAGTTCTTCCCAGTCCACATCATCCTCCAGGAGGGAAACACCCCACGGATCGGAGATAAGTCTATTATTAGTTTCAAGTGGAGGATCAAATGACGAGGGTGGAAAACAGTCCATTTTAGGGCGGCGTGTGCGCCGCTTTCTCCATGAAGAGGAAGCGGCCGGGGTAAACAGCGAAGCCTTTGGCGCGGTAGCCTCTGTTGAGCCGAGGTGGGAGGCGAAGCCGCTGTGCCATGGCGAGGTTGAAGGTCCGGTGAATGAGGCAGATGGCGTGTGAGCGAGGAGCGGATCCGAGAGGGAGGGAGCCGCCGAAGCACGGCACGAAACGCCCACTCTCCGCGGCAGATGCTCCGGTGCAGGTGGGGCAGCAGGTGGGAGAACGCGGCGTCTCCGAGGCCCGCCAGAGCCAGGCGAGTTCCCTCGAAGACGTGCTCTCGCTCCGCGAAGAGCCGCTGTTTCTCCTTGAGCTCCTCCGCCCTTTGAGTCCACTGGGTCAAAAGCGGGTCGTGTCATTCTGTCAGGGGTTGTGTCGTGTGGAGGCAAGGAAGTGACCCAAACACAGGACTCGTGGATAGTGAAGAACTGAAGATGGTTTATTATGAAGCGTGGATGAACAGGGCAGGAATGAAAGGACTGACTGGCTGAAAGACTGAATGGCTGGCTGAACTGAACACAGGCGGAAACGACAACATAACATCAACAATGACACGACAGAGAAGTGGTAAAGCTGAGGAACTTAAATACGCAGACTGGATGATGACGATAATTGGACACAGGCGAATACACAGCTGAACATAATGAAACAGGAAATGGTAGGAGTGGCGAAAACAGAACATGAACTGAAAACGCTGGGTCAATGACCCAGGAATCCTGACAGCGTGATCCGGTGCACGCTTCGTGGTCCCATATATCCCACAATTCATAGCGCGGCGGTGGGTGTGGATAATTTTGCCGCAAAATACGGCAGAAGGAAGCGGCCGAAGAATGAACTGTCAAAAGTAAGTACTGAATATGATGTCACTTATTTATGTGCCAATGTTTAATAACGAAGAACATTAAAACGCTAGAAAGTGCATTTTCTGAAGAAACTGCAGTGTGAATGCTTGAATCTGAATGTATGCACTGAAATGAATCAATTGCTGAATTTTAAGTTAAAAATGTTGAATGAGATGAAAAATACAGAAATTTGCAACTGAAAACAAAAGTGCTGAACTGCTAAAAGCTGACATCCACAGAGAAGACGTTGGAAAAGAGCTGAAAATGTTTTAAATGTAAATTAGAAAAACCTAAGAAATGAGAAAAGACTATTTAGAGTCAGAAAACATCTGAATGAATATTAAAAGTTCATATTCTTTAAATCACTGAATGACTAAAATGTGATCCCTCCACTTGGAGCCACACAGTTTAAAAAGTTTAAATGTCTGAGCTTTGAAAGTCACGTTGTTGGAAAGAGAACAACGATGGTGTCGTTTTGAGGGTAAAATGATGGCTGTAGAGCAAACGCTGTGGACACAGCAGCAGTTTAAAGAGAAGTGTTTAAGATGAATCTTGGCAGAGTGAGAGAGAGCTCGTTAGGCAGTGTTACGGGTCCGAAATTGAGGATGAGAGTAAAACAATGATGGTCCAGAAAAGGCCGTTCAAACAATTGATTTTAATGAATACACGCAGCGTGGAGAGGTGCAAACTGCAAAGCAGTTGTACATCTCTACCCAAAATACACTCTAGATTGCTTTTATAACATCAGGGTATTGTAACGCCCCTTCTTGCGTTTACAAGCACATAATTTGCATGTAGAGAACATTCATGTATTTTAAGAATTAACTGCAACATAGAGGTTCCTCCTTGTGGCATACTCTTCCGAATATAGTGATGACCTAAGGCCTTTGAGGTCACCATGGACTGGACATCCTTCCGTCACCTGTAACTAAGCAAACTCAAATACCACAAGAAGCTGAATACATTCAGGCCTTTGCTCAGCTACTATTTTACTGTAACCATATACTCAGCATATGAGTTATGATACATATATATTTAACTCAATCATTTTAAAGTAGTTATACTGCACCTGTAATAAACATGTTAATATTTGATTATGATAACCCCTATAATATAAATTATAACATAATGCCAGCAACTTCAATAAACACTTTGATGAAATGATAATTAATGCAATGATAAGATGATGGTTATGTAAAATAATCCCTGTAATTCCACAATTCCCTCTTGACGTCTTCCAAAGACGTCACTACACCATTCCCAGGTCCACTACCTTCGCTCTGACCCTCTCTAGCCGCCCCTGACTCAGCAAATCCGACAACAACCTCATGTCCTCTAGGTGGTCCAGCAATAAAACACCAGCTCCCACTTGAAAACACTTCATGCTTAAGTGGTCTCTGCTCCTTTCTGGGTCCCTCTCTAGTGGAAATCTTCTCCTGTAAGGGATAGAAAACAAACAACCTTTCTCTGCTACACCTTACTAACTTACTGTGTTCATCTCAGGTTCCTGTCATTATTCAAAGTTGGTTCACAATATCATATCAGGCAAAATCACAAACCCTACTGCCACGTCTACTTTGTTAAGCTCTTCAGCTAGACTCTGTACCGGTTTGCCAATCTGTGTGTACATGTCTCTACACTTTTAATGTCTAAGTGCACATCTGGATGTATGTGCACTTGTATGTCTATCTGCATCTATGAGTCAGTGGTTTTTCAGAAAAAAAAAGCGTTAATGTGAGAATGTTTCCTGACTATTAACTCCTGATATTGGCGGGACTTTCAGGGTTGGCCAACCTCTTAAGTTTGGCCTTTTACACTTTTACTAAAGAAATTTTAACAGAGCCCAAAGAGATTTTTATTTTGCTCCTGTGCTTGACAGGTTAAGCGAAGTTACTTTTTGTTTTGTTTTGAAATTTTTCCTTCTCTGTGTGTGTGTGTGTACATAAGTAAGAATATAATAATCAACCTAAGATCCCTGGTTTGCAAATGATTTTCTGCCCCGCTGCAGGGCAACATCCTACATCGTTTTGTGGTGAGTCTATGTTGGCTAGTTTAATACAGATATGTAACAGTTGCTTCATTACATTGCCCACTCAGAGTTGCGCAGTTTCAAAGTATGTGGAGAGTGTTTTCACAGTTTAAACATAGGTTACTCACATTTCTAGCCTGATTATTTCCCAATAAAAGTGAAATCAAACATTGCATTTGATTTCACTTATGTATTATCCTGTTCTGGGCTCTATCCATTATATTAACTTTATTCAATCTCAATACTCTTTATGTGTGTGAGCAACGCTTTTAGCTTTATTGAACACCACCCCAATAAAATACACACCATCCCCATGTCAGCCTGACTCTCCGCTAAAAAGCACACTTCAAAGTTTTCTATCTGGTTTTACGCCTCTTTTGGCCTCAAGCATATACATAACATGCAAAGGTTACTGTTAATGCCCGTTAGACAAGTTTCCATTATCTACAACATTTTGTTTCACCCGGCTCACCCTTACACATTTCCTGTTCACTTATTGCATATTTATCTTTAACACCATTTACCTCAGTAGTTGCTAAGCAGAAACAAAGCAACCTGTGGTCCACCTTTACCCTGTAAAATAAACCCCTGTCATGTTTGTGTCTGTAAGCATGTTTTGCATTCATTCATTACACTCCCGCCATTCCTGCAAGTTAGGAGCTGTAAAGTTGAAAGCTGCATCAAGTCCAGGCCTTTGGCCTGGCCTATATTTAAATCATGTGTGTTTGTAAGCGTGCGTGCAATTCACCTGCTATGTTCTCATCTTCCCTCAACATGTATCACCTGGACACTCTCACCAGTGAAGCTTAAAACCCTCTTGGATAGAACATCAACTCTAAACAAGCACAGATATGCAATGTGTATAAAATGAACTAAACCTGTGAATAGAATGAATGTGATGACAAACCTATGCAATGCAATATGAACCCTGTAAACAATATTACTGGTAAACAATGCTGTAAAACATGTTCTTAATGCAATCATAATAATGCAGATTATATAATAGGAATAAAGAATTTCCCTCAACCCAGGCAGGGTTCGCAACCCTCGCCATTATCTTTACCAACCATCCTCTGACACAAGGAATGATACCACAACTAGCGATGACCAATATTCCCAAAAGTACAGTCAAAGAAAACATCACTGACACTTGCCAAGTTTACTTAGCCACACCTTTCCATTGTCCAAACACAGATGTCATCCAGGACGCCAGCATATTTTCGATACCTGAGTGCTCATGCATGGTTTTAGATAATTCGATTTCGCTCTCCCGTCAGTGAACTCGGACCTAATTGTTCTGCGAACCCCATCATGGCGTCCCTGGTTTGGTCAGAGAGTCTCAGCAGGTTGTAATGAACATAATACGGCCAACATTTTCCTTAGGCGTTACCCAAAGAAATATACTCTCGATCCTGCAACTACCTGACTTACCAGCTTGCACTCATTAGGAACTCCCTGGGCACTCCTATGGAGTCTATCCAGGTCGGCGAGTTCAAACGAGGATCATATGCATGGGTAGTCTGGGTCCCTCTTTGGCCAAAATGTATCTCTTACGTATGGCAGCTAAAGTTCACGTGTTATGTTGTGGAATAGCCTTTACCTGGTTTCCAATAAGCATGATCGGAGCTCCCAATCGCACCATCGCACATGTCCCTCACGCTCCCATAGGAACACGAATATCTTCCCACAGTATTAGTAGAGCCCACTTCTTGCCCATGTTCCAATTACCGTGGTAGGGTCGCTTACATTGTTGGTGGTTCGTCCTGTGAGTGTGACAGCACACCTAGTTGGGTCGATCTCTCCCACCTTGTACTTTTCATTATCTGTAGAAAACTTGAAACATGTAATTATCTAATTTTAGCATAAATGATCCCACTGCTGTCTGCTTTGAAATGGCAGGGAAAAGTCTGGACAACACAGTACAGTTGCCAGTAGTCACTTCACTTCTAGTTAACTGTAACATACAATCATAGCCCCACTCATCCTCTAATGCAATGGTGCGGGCTCTGTAAACAACCGTGACCTAGCTGAAGCACAGGCAACACAGTCAGATACATGTTGTTCTCTAGCATCTTGAGCCACCCAATCAAGCCAGAGGTTACTGTCCTTGAAACCCGTGGCGCGCTTTATCAACTCTTTAAGCTTCAGTCTAAAGTAATCTGTTGTCAGAAGTACTCTCCCTTTTGGTTCCTGTTCCTTTTGAGCTACTGTTCCCGAAGTTCAAATCAAATCAAATCAAATCACCTTTATTGTCACATCACATGTGCAGGTACACTGGTACAGTACATGCGAGTGAAATTCTTGTGTGCAAGCTTCACAAGCAACAGAGTTGTGCAAAATACAATAACGTGCAACAAGCAAAATATAAAAATGGTTAATCTAAAAAGTAATAAATATATGTACCATATATAAAGTTACCATCTGATCAGTCAGAATGGTGATTAAGCTTTCTGCGAGCGGCTTAGACTTTGCATCAACTAAATTTACCCTAAGCATATCATGGGGTGATTGCAGACCCGTACCTCATACGCTCTCCAGCTACTACTAGCTCCTGTACACTTAATGACGTCACACAAATCAAATGTGAATGAGCTGGTAGACCCTTTACCATAATTCAACCCTATGCCCTTATTCCTGCTGAGACACTCATCACCTTTACCTGACCCCTCGCGCTTTTGTCTTTTTTACCGATCCTGTTTTAGCAACTACAGTCTCAGGAAGTGCTGGGCTGGACTGGCCTCCGTGTTCAGACAAGTGGTTCGGAGTGCCCTGCAAAATATAGACAATAAACAACACAGCCATAGTTAATATCATTGCATACAATAAACATGTAGTTGTAAGGAGCATTCTAATCAGTTTTCTCATTACGTGTCTCTGATTCGTGTGTTTGCATCATGTTATATAAACTTTGTATACTTTGTAGTGCATTATGCTAAACAAACCAACCCTTTCAATTCCCCAACCCTATCTGTCTCCTCAACGGGTTGTATGTTTTCAATGTTTCCTTATTATTTTGTCATAAAATAAATCAAACAAATAACTTAAGCTGTGTGACGGCACCTTGCGTTTACGCCAGGCTGTGAGCTGCCCTGAATCTACTTGCTACACCCCTTTCACCCAATTTAATTTCTCAATCTTAGTTTAAACTATTCCTGACCTTCCCTTCTCTCATCTGATCATCTCAAGCACGTCCTGTACCAAATTTGCTTCCTCTTTTTCAAGCCCACATTTAATTACAAGCTCTAACACATTTGCCCTATACGGCGGTCTCGACGTGTTTCCTGTCTACTTATAAAAATACCAGAGTTATTCTCAGAACTCAGAGCTGAAGTTCCCCTTTTCTAAGTCTGTAGGTTCAAGAAGAGAGCAAGCTGCTAGTCGGTAAACAACTTTATCATCACATAAGTTATTAAGTAAACGTCACGTAGACACATTTCATGTAGCTGATAACATATATACAATTTTCCTTTGACATATCTGTATGTGCACGCCTAAATTATAACCTCTTATTCTAGAAATCAAAAATAACCTGAAAATAACACTTTCTGCCTCAGTTTTACCATACCTAAATTATCAAAAACCTAAACATCATCAAGTAATCCTAAAACCCCTTTCAAATTAAACCTTAAATCCTGTAACTCCCCCTTTTGTGACACATCTCATGTGTTACAAACTCAAAATCCTTCACTCAGGTTAGGGCATTAAAAGAAAAGGTTAGTCATATCATATTAAGTCTACATGCTCCGGACCTTCAAACCTGTTTTTAAGGAATGAAATCAAATTAATCATCATGTCAAATCTTTTCTTGGCTCCATCCACAGCCTGCATCCTTGAAACGTCCTATAAACAAAAGCCTGTGTGTTAACCAGAACATCACCTTTTATACTCACTTTCTCCACTGATGATCCAACCTGTGTTATAACCCAAAATAAACTTACACAGAACAGTTATTAATCATGTGTCCCCTCCGTTCATGGTAACTTAAGTTACATCAATGTTTCCCTTTAGCATTTAGCATCCTATAATGTAATAACATAATCCAACCCCAATAAATAATTTTCTCAACGCACACATCAATATCCCAAAATCAGCATCCCCAGATTTAAGTCTCCCACTTGTCCTGTTTGTCAACCTTTTATTTATTTCCCTCTTGGTCCCATCACTCACATTCACTCCCATGCATTCACACATGATATTTTTGCTGATCTGCAGCCTTCTGCGCGTGATCAGATGCTCCACATCAGCAAAATGAGCTCAATCATTTGTTTTATTTCGTTTTTCCTTTTAGGAAAATAGTTCTCTATACTTTTGACTGGATTGACTCGCTGCAATCCTTACTTGGTAATTTGTCCGCGCCGTCAGTTCTTCCAGGCCTGCTTAGAGCAAAAATGAGAAAAAGAGAGCTGATTGTTAGCTCATCAAAGTACAAAACAAAATCACCTGACAGGTTTTTTCTAAGTGCACTGTTATAAAAACTATGGGCCCTTTTAGACCTGTCCATATTTATCAAAACTCCCTCTATTAAAATGAAAACAACAGCCCCAAAAATCTTAAACCATCTTAAATTTCACCCATTCAACACACGAAAACCTCGCCAAAAGCTACACCGTTTAGTAGTACACAACAATAACCCCGGTTAAGCACTTTACCATACTCAGATTCAGCCTAACACCTTACAACAATGTGTCAACACTAATTTATACACCTCCTAATCAAATTTGCACCTCTGAACAATCTACCCCTCCTTTAAGGCCTCAATCACACACACACAGCAAGCTCCTCTGTCCACATTCACACAAGCTCTCAAACTTTTCCATACTCAGCCATATCTCAACAATTTAACTTGGCAAAAGAAATACATGTTTAAACTTTATCACATTATTTAATTATTTTCATTTTCTTTCTATACTAATCACTTACTTTGATCAATCAGTGCAAGAGCACTCCTGAGTCACTCTTATAGACACTTTTCTTTTGTTTTGTTTTTTTCCATGTCTTTTAAATCTTTCCATCAATTGTATTAACCATTCACACCATTCTCTCACTCATACAAGCAGCAAGCAGATCTTCATTGCATATGCTTATGTTCTTAGCCAGGTTTTTAATCAATATCTGTTCATTAAGCTTCAGGAGCTTGTCTTTATAAGGTTAATGCATTTTCTGTTTGTGTGTGTATGGGTATATGTTATTTTGCATCTATGACTTCACAGTCTCCCAGACTTCTTCCCAACTCTCCAGTTAAGCAGTCAGTTTTCTTTTTCCCCGAGTTACTAACCCACATTTTGATTTCCCACCTTAAATTACCGCCTCCTGGTCTTCAGCCAGGAGCTGGGGCTTGCTTTTCAGGTTCCTGGACACATCATGCTGTGAACAATTCAACCAGAAACTTGCCTTAACTTATCCATAGATGTTAACCTCTAACTTTCTTCCGACTGCTGGATCTGGAGAGCGGTCCAAGTCTGCTTTACTCCTGAAAATAACAAAACTAAAACATTTTCATTATTATCACGGACGCCTAAACGACCCATTTCTCTTTTCTAGTCAAAAATACCAATTATGCCATGCATGTAAGCGTGTTCTTCCTGCATTTTATGTTAATTGGGTGTAAACTGCTTCTTCATTAAATTAATTCATTGAGTTCTTCGTTGCCTTGCGATGTATTCATGTTAATGTACACTACGTGTAAGCTGTTTCTTCATTGCATCCTATATATTCATATTTAATTTATGCATTTCACCACTGAGCTTTAGATTCAAACTATCTCACTTCTGATTCATTTCAAAAATATCTCACATGTAACAATTTGTATGTGTGTTTTCTATTCATTAAGGTAATGACAATTATTTCTTTCATTATTCTTACCTTTTCTAATGTTTACCTCTTTGTTATGCTGTAGTGGACATCCCTAAACAATTCATGAGTTCAGGCTTCAATTTTCAATCCAATTATATCCTATATTCTCGCAGTCAAACTCGTCCAGCTTCATCTCTCACTGGTCCTCTCTGCACAATGTCCTATTCGGGCTTCAAAGCTCCAGCAAACACAGTCTCAACTCAGCTGCTGTCTTCTTCTCTGTTTCTTTACAGTCTTTCTTTCGGATTAAGTCCCAGCATGGCAAAATATCACTCAATGTCCAGTGCTCTTCCACAATTCTTTATCCCACTGTTCAACTGCCCAGCCTGTATTTTCACAGTACATGTTGCAGTATTCTTACATGCTGCTGCTGGTCGTCAGTCGTCACCAGTGTTAATGGATCAGTGGCACTGTCGTTTGCCTGCTGTATTCAAGTCCACGATGTTCTATCGGTCTTCATCAGGCGATTGACTGTCCTTTACGTGTCTTCTCGGGGTGAAGGACAAAGTAAGAGCTCAAGCTGCACAATTTCGAGCCAAAGACTGGCTTATTTTCTCCCAATTCTTTTAATCTACTTTTCTGCTGCTGAACTCAAGGTTGCAAAGTTGAAAGACGCCCACCTGTATTGACACACTAAACCATATAATTAGTAATATATGCATTTTTCTTAAAGGCTTCATTTGCTTCATGTGCCTAGAGTTAACTCATCTATCTCTCTGTGTTCTTTCTGTACACACTCAGTTCCCATATATGGGCATGCACAGTTCCTGTTCACTATTTCCTGTCGCTGCAGCCCCGGTACATAGAGCAATATTTCCTGTTCCTCAAACTAATCTAACTCCTTTGTTTTTTTTTGTTTTCTTGAATTAAAACACTTTCAAACTTTAGCACATCCTACTTTTCATCACAGAAGAAATATATTTCACACTCCTTTATTCCATACACACCTTTTAAATGCTCTAACCTCTTTCAGACGCCATAAATCGTCTCACACGCACTGCCTTTCTCTCTCTCAGACTTCCCCTTTTCCCTTACTCAGCCTTTGTGTTTTGAAACTAAAAAGAGGAAGGGACAGCGCCCAATTTAAAGTGCGCATGTTGTCACTCAACAACACACACACAGAAAATGTAACTGTATATATTATCTCAAACTGAAACAAAACCCATCTAAAAATCCTAAAACATCTTACTTCGACACCCCAAAACACACATCGCTTACAGACATCTTTATTAATTAAATTATCTCAAATTCAATTTCAGTTCTCAGAACCCAGGTAACGGTCTTAAGTATCAACAGTTTATGTATCCTATCTCAAAACCCCACAAAAAGTCATACAGTCATGGCAAGAAATAAAACTTTACTTACATATTGTAATAAACAAAACCAGCGTCTTAAGTACATGCACCAGCAATGTCTAGCAGTCCCTATTAACTTCCTCATATTCTATTGACCTCTCAGCTGCCTTATTTGCATTCTCACACACACACACATCTAAAAATAATACCAGCCTGACTCTCAGACTCAGACAAGTCTCTTAATCTATTTACACAGACGTCCTATGATTACAACTGCACAGATTTTAGGCTTCTCATTTCAAAACCTACACAATTTAGACAATTTTTAAATTAACGGTCTGACCGATAAACTCCCTGAGTTTTTTGTCATCAATTTAACCAGTCTCGGCCCCGGGCCGTGGCCAAATATCTAAGACCCTACACAATTTAAAAGCATCAATCAACTCAACCCGAAAAGCCCTGTTATGTGGACACCCCACATCCCAGGCTTCCCCGAAGTTTTAAGTTAAAAGGTAGACGCCCGAAACCCGGTTTCTACTGACCAAAAAAGTGCAAACCACCGCCCCGGACGGCAAACTGACCCAGTCAGTGGCCTATTTTGGAGTTTCCCAAGTTCTCCACGAAAGGCCAAGTCGGACTATCCCTATCCAAGGAAGATCCCGAGCGTCCTCAGGAAATTTGGAGCGTCACCTCCGAGAAATGCACTTGTTAGACTCCCAGAGTCCCGCTCTATACAATTTAATTATTTTGAAGACACCCCAAAATCACAAACCCACCATATCGGTGTCCAAGCCCGGCTTTATATTCAATTGAGACTTTAATGTCACAAACTTCACCAATTACCTATTATTCTAAATTCTCTTTATCCTAAATCCTCTTTATTCTTATTCCTTTGGGACTTTAACCCGGTACCTTTAGTGAGACTCTAACTCACTTTTACTCTTTTTCTTATCATTACTTCAACTTCAACTTCTCATGAGATTTTCACCAAAACCAAAACAGACCTTTACCAGTAATTTTCAGTGAGTAGACTTTCAATTTTGTCAGAACCAATTCAGCACTGTTTGGAAATAATTCAACAGGTAGTGCCTTACCTTTGAATAAGCCGGCTTATGTCCACTCACTTCGACCACTGACTCGTGTCTGCCTGTTTGAGCACCTTGGACCCTCTCAGTCTCAACCTCCAACTTTTCTCCCTCAACCGGCCAATGCACCAAATGTTACGGGTCCGAAATTGAGGATGAGAGTAAAACAATGATGGTCCAGAAAAGGCCGTTCAAACAATTGATTTTAATGAATACACGCAGCGTGGAGAGGTGCAAACTGCAAAGCAGTTGTACATCTCTACCCAAAATACACTCTAGATTGCTTTTATAACATCAGGGTATTGTAACGCCCTTCTTGCGTTTACAAGCACATAATTTGCATGTAGAGAACATTCATGTATTTTAAGAATTAACTGCAACATAGAGGTTCCTCCTTGTGGCATACTCTTCCGAATATAGTGATGACCTAAGGCCTTTGAGGTCACCATGGACTGGACATCCTTCCGTCACCTGTAACTAAGCAAACTCAAATACCACAAGAAGCTGAATACATTCAGGCCTTTGCTCAGCTACTATTTTACTGTAACCATATACTCAGCATATGAGTTATGATACATATATATTTAACTCAATCATTTTAAAGTAGTTATACTGCACCTGTAATAAACATGTTAATATTTGATTATGATAACCCCTATAATATAAATTATAACATAATGCCAGCAACTTCAATAAACACTTTGATGAAATGATAATTAATGCAATGATAAGATGATGGTTATGTAAAATAATCCCTGTAATTCCACAGCAGGCAGATGTGAGCCTGGTTGCTATAGTGACTGCACCCAATGGCTCCATACACACGCACACAGACATGCACCTCACTTTTGCTGCTTAAAATGAACAGAAAAGTTAGGCCCAAACAAATCGTTCCCAAATGAAAAGTACAGGTCGTATTGACAAAATTCTTTCACCGTGAGCGACAGCAATGTCTAGTCTACTGAATTCTCAGTTTTCATGCCTGTGGAGTTTAATATATGGACGTGGTGACAGTGTAAAGACACCATGCTCTTCTGATTTTCAAACGAACCTTCTGAGCCATTTTAACATTAGAGTCTATGGAAGAGTTGGAGGGAGGAGGCTGTGCATTGGTGACATTTATGAAAGAACCATAACACCTAGTACAATAATAAACTCATTGGATGAAAGAGGACAGCGATGGCTACGTTTTGAGGGTAAAATCATACCTGTAGAGCAAACGCCGCGGACACAGCAGCAGTTTTAAAAAAGATTTTAAGATTAATTTTTTTGCTCCTCTCACTCTAGCAGTTCAGCTGTCTCACTCTAGCGCCAACATTCCGTCCCATACACACCCATTATAAACTCTGAAACGGCTGAAAAAACATCATGAAACTTAAACTGGAACTGAAGAAAAAGTATAGTAGATATTGAAAAGATAAATACAAGTTGAATAGTTGAATGTCTTGTCTTCGTTTTAAAGTTTGAATGGAGGCTCTACGTCAGGGGTGGGCAATTCCAGGCCCCGAGGGCCGGTGTCCCTGCAGGTTTTAGATCTCACCTTGGGTCAACACACCTGAATCACATGATTAGTTTGTTACCAGGCCTCTGGAGAACATCAGGACATGTTGAGGAGATAATTTAGCCATTTAAATCAGCTGTGTTGGTTCAAGGACACATGTAAAACCTGCAGGGACACCGGCCCTCGGTGCCCACCCCTGCTCTACGTCAATGTATATGGAAGTAGTAAGAGTTTAATAATGAGTGAGTTGAAGGAGAATTTGAAGGGTCTCTCCATTGAAATACATGGGAAATTTTTGTTGAAAAAAGTTGAATAAAATTAAAAATATAAATGCTAAAAATGAGAAAAATAGAAGCACACCATTCCAAAAGAAGAGGAATCTAATGGTGTTTAAATGGTTTTTCTAAGTTGAACGGTTTTGAAGGAGATAGATGCCAAAAAACGTACGGAATATGAAATAATAATAAAGATTAGAAGAACAATACTGTGAATGCTTTTACAAGCATTCACACTAATTACTGTTGGCCACATGTCAGCAAAGTTGTGTGACATTAGTGATGTTTGTACTTTCAACGTTAACTTGGTTTGAAAGCCTTTACTTCAAAATATATATATAGTCGACCTTAATCTTACAGAGAATGTGATGATTTTATGGATAATTAAAGTCAGTCATATATCCACAAACACAACAAGCTGAAAGTCAGTGATGCTGCTCGGTTTGCAGTCCTGAATATCACGGCACAAGCAGGATTCACTGCACTGTTAATGTTAGTGGTTAAACTACACGCCTTTGGAGCAGAAGATCGCAAGTTCGATTCCTGCCTGGGGCGTCTGTATCCAGTAAGGGTCCTAAGGCTAGACCCCCTATGCTAAAGTGAGCCTACCGCAGACATGAGCGAGACAGATAAATATGAAGGCATGCCGGCTCGGACGTCGCCCGGATCAACAAGGTCCGCGTCAGGTGTTGAGGAACCAGGGCACCCTGATGACAAGTGGGCTACTGGAACAAGAAGGCATCGGTGGGCAAGAGACGAAAACAGGGCGTTGTTGGAATGCTACTACGCAAGTAACCCTGGCGGAAGGGGTTACATGAATAGGATGAGGGACCTATGGATTCTTCGATACCCAACATCCACAATGACGGCGAAACAACTAGTAGCTCAGTGTTCCAACATTCGAAAGAAGGGACTGCTATCACAGCTAGAGATTGACGAGGTACAACATAAATGCTACGGGAAGGAGGAGTCAGGGCGCCAGGTCAGGGGAGATATCATCACCCCCACCGAGATTGGGTACATAGCCCCAAGTGCGATAAGAGAAGGATCGTTGAGTGCCAGAGGAACTGACCTGAAGGATAGGATCATGGCCAAGCTTGAAACCTGGATCCCCGTGGCGGTTACCAAGATTACGTGAAGTACCCTCAGAAGGTCTGCTAGATGATGTTAACGCAGCACTACGGATGATACCTACAACCACGATTACCGACACTAACAAGCTGATCTACACTACGGCAGCAGTGATCAGTGAGATGCTTGGCTACAAGTTGAACAGCCACAAGGGGCAATACCCTCCATGGAGAAGGAGGCTAGAGGGCAAGATCAAAGTAGCACGGAGGGAGGTTAGCCAACTAACGGAGTTGCAGAAAGGTGCGACAAAGAAGGTGCATAAGAAATACAGCAAGCTGTCCATACCTGAGGCCTTGGAAACTGCCAAGCAAAGACTCACAGCCTTGGCCACCCGCTTGAGGAGGTACACCAGAGAGAGAGAGGCAGGAGAATAAACCAGCTGTTCTTCACAGAACCAGCAAAGGTGTACTCTCAGTGGCAAGGGAACAATAACAGAACAGCACCACCAGGGCTGGAGACGGAGCAATACTGGAAGAGCATATGGGAGAAGGACGCAACCCATAACGGCAATGCTCAGTGGCTAGTGGATCTGAGGGCAGACCATAGCGACCTCCCTGAACAGGGTCCAGTAACCATCACAGTGGCAGATATCCAAGAAAGGGTCTCCAGTATGAAGAGTTGGACAGCACCAGGGCCCGACATGGTTCACGCCTACTGGCTGAAGAAGCTGACTGCACTCCACAAGCGTCTGGCAGCACAAATGAACCAGCTACTAGTTAACGAGAGACACCCGGAATGGCTAACCGAAGGTCGGACGGTCCTGATCCCCAAGGACCCCAAGAAGGGACCGGTCCCATCCAACTACCGACCAATAACCTGCCTCAGTACTACATGGAAGCTCCTGTCAGGCATCATATCGGCTAAGATGAACAGGCACATGGGTCAATACATGAGCGGGGCACAGAAAGGGATTGGCAAGAATACCAGAGGCGCAAAACACCAGCTACTGGTAGACAGAACGGTCAGCCGAGACTGCAAGACCAGACTGACCAACCTGTGCACAGCCTGGATTGATTACAAGAAGGCCTATGACTCAATGCCCCACAGCTGGATACTGGAATGCCTAGAATTGTACAAGATCAACAGGACCCTAAGAGCCTTCATCAGGAACTCAATGGGGATGTGGCGTACAACACTAGAGGCCAACTCAAGCCCATAGCACAAGTCACCATCAAGTGCGGGATCTACCAAGGAGATGCTCTGTCCCCACTGCTGTTCTGCATAGGCCTGAACCCCCTCAGTGAGATCATTAACAAGACTGGCTACGGATACCGACTACGAAACGGAGCGGTTGTCAGCCACCTCCTGTACATGGATGACATCAAGCTGTATGCCAAGAGTGAACGAGACATCGATTCACTGATACACACTACCAGGCTATACAGCAATGACATTGGAATGTCGTTCGGACTGGAGAAGTGTAGTCGGATGGTAACAAAAAGAGGGAAGGTAGTCAGAACTGAGGGGATTGAACTACCAGAAGGCAACATTGCAGACATAGAGGACAGTTACAAGTACCTGGGGATCCCGCAAGCGAATGGGAACCATGAAGAGGGCGCTAGGAAAGCTGCAACCACCAAGTACCTGCAGAGGGTCAGGCAAGTCCTGAGGAGTCAGCTGAACGGTAAGAACAAGATCCGGGCCATCAACACCTCACGCCCTGCCCGTGATCAGGTACCCTGCTGGGGTAATAGGCTGGCCAAAGGAGGAGATAGAAGCCACTGACATAAAGACAAGAAAGCTCCTTACCATGCATGGAGGGTTTCACCCCAAGTCCAGCACCCTGAGGCTGTATGCTAAGCGGAAGGAAGGGGGCCGGGACTGGTGAGTGTCAGCACCACAGTCCAGGATGAGACAAGAAACATCCACGAATACATCACGAAGATGGCCCCAACTGACAGCGTGCTCAGTGAATACCTCAGGCAGCAGAAACCCAAGAAAGAGGAGGAAGGCGAGGAACCATCATGGAAGGACAGGCCCTGCACGGTATGTACCACCGGCAGATAGAGGAGGTGGCTGATATCCAGAAATCCTACCAGTGGCTGGACAAAGCTGGACTGAAAGACAGCACAGAGGCACTAATCATGGCAGCACAAGAACAAGCTCTGAGTACAAGATCCATAGAGGCTGGGGTCTATCACACCAGGCAAGACCCCAGGTGCAGGCTGTGTAAAGATGCCCCAGAGACAATCCAGCACATAACAGCAGGGTGCAAGATGCTAGCAGGCAAGGCATACATGGAGCGCCATAACCAAGTGGCCGGCATAGTGTACAGGAACATCTGTGCCGAGTATAACCTGGAAGTCCCGAGGTCAAAATGGGAGATGCCCCAAGGGTGGTGGAGAATGACCGAGCTAAGATCCTGTGGGACTTCCAGATGCAGACGGACAAAATGGTGGTGGCTAACCAACCGGACATAGTGGTGGTAGACAAACAGAAGAAGACGGCTGTAGTGATCGATGTAGCGGTTCGAATGACAGCAATATCAGGAAGAAGGAACACGAGAAGCTGGAGAAATACCAAGGGCTCAGAGAAGAGCTCGAGAGGATGTGGAGGGTGAAGGTGACGGTGGTCCCGTGGTAATCGGAGCACTAGGTGCGGTGACTCCCAAGCTAGGCGAGTGGCTCCAGCAGATCCCGGGAACAACATCGGAGATCTCTGTCCAGAAGAGCGCAGTCCTGGGAACAGCTAAGATACTGCGCAGGGACCCTCAAGCTCCCAGGCCTCTGGTAGAGGACCCGAGCTTGAAGGATAAACCGCCCGCAGGGGCGCGTGCTGGTGTTTAGTTATATATATATATATATATATATATATATATATATATATATATATATATATATATATATATATATATATATATATATAATAATCTGACAATAGATATAATATTGTCCATATTATAGTGAGATGACTTTAGTCTCATGAACAACATTAGCTAATTATTATTTACTAACTAATCTTGAAATGACTGTTCAGTACAGAAATGAAGCCCAACAATCATGTTTTACAGTCCCGTGGTCTTAGCCTGCTTCATTTCTGTCAAACAATGCTGTATGAAACATTTCTCGTGGTTAGTATCATGGTTGCTAGACGACCTGAACAGCGCGACACAGGCTAGACCGTCCCATTTCACAAGCCTCTCACTTCCGCACTTCTCGTACTTAAAGTAAGCACCATACGTAGTACGTGTAGTGCGCGTACTTCAAGCGTGCCGACCCTGAATTGGGACACAGCCAACAGCTCCAAAAATGCAAGATGGCCGCCTCCACAAGCGGGATATTTTGGCTTCATTTTTGCACTAGTGATGGGATTTCCGGCTCTTTTTAGAGAACCGGCTCTTTCGACTCCGAACCGGCTCTTCAGGTTGTTTTGTTGCTTTAATTAATTTATTATTAACAATGATATAAAATTATGCCCAAAAGGAATTACTAATGTAAAAAAAAGTGGTTTTATTTATATATGTTTATATATAAATATATGCGGTGGCCCCTAGAGACAAAACACGTACAAACTCCAAAACACATTTCTAGCATGAACTGAACTTCCAAAACAGAGCTACCTAGATCACTTAAATTACACAATTCAAAGCATATGTGTATGGTTTGTGTATTTATACACAAGCACTCATATATATTCAAATAATTTAAAAAAAAAAAATTTCATTTAGCTGTTACTACCACACACCAAATCTGGTCGTTGGTACTTGCTGGCTTGTGTAGCCACTAGGTATCAAAAGCTCAACACTAGCATCCTGGAGCACTTCTGTTGTGTTTTGTACGTGTTTTGGAGTTTGTACGTGCTTCTGGGTTTGTACATGCTGCTTTGTCTCTAGGGGCCACCGTAAATATACTTTTATTTATTCACTCCACATAAAATGTAATAAATAAATCATATAATACAAAAACCAACTATTCACAGTTCAAATTTTAACTATTTAAAATTTCAGCTTTTTCCTTTTAAACATATTTAAAGTGAAACAACACAAAACACTGCAAACCACAACACAATTAAATATAAATTAAAATATGAAAACAAAAAGAAGATGCATATTCTCTGTCATATAGGCCTGCATGAATGAACTTTCTGAATCCTTTATCATCCGCAACTGAAAATAGTTGTGGATGATTACTATACCTTTCTAATGTGACGTTGTTATCCCTGGCTCTCTTTCTCTGTCTCTTCCGATCTGTTCCTGTGCTACTGCCAGTGTGACTACCGCCCCTCCCCCCTCTTCCCAGCGCAAAGCACAAGGCTCGCGTGTGGAGTGAAGCGGAAAAAAGTGCGAGAGAGAGGGTGAGAGAAAGGAAAAAAAAACCATGGCTCGCGATAAGGAGCCGGCTCGCGTCGTTCACGTCAAAGATCCGGCTCTAAGAGCCATTTCGTTCGTGACCGACGCATCACTATTTTGCACAATGGGAGGAGGCGGTGTCGCGTAGTCGATGTTTTCTACAGTGATTGGGCGGAACAAAGTGAGGATGATCCACGAGATGAGGTGTTTGCACAGAGAGAGCTGCTTTTTCATTCAAAGAGACTAAAGTAGTACCAACGTTTGGATCGATATCTGCATCGATCTGCCCACCCTTGTCTCCTGGATCGTAGCTGAGATCAGCGTGAACCACGTGGGTCTCTGCTCCCTGATCTGTTTCCTGTGTTTGGAAAGAGTTCCAGCTTCATCACGGAGTTTCTCTCGGTTTGTGGGCTCATCTAAAGGTAAGCACCGAGCTAACTTTACTGTGAGTTCAGTTCATGTTGAGTTTAGCTCCTGAATGAGGTCTTCTGCTGCTCTCCTCGGTGTCTGTTCACAGTTTATTGTCAACACGTTGAGAGAAGAGTGAGAGAGTGTTTGGAGAAAAACACCAACTAATCATTAGCTCAGCATGCTGGGAGAAGTTGGAGCAGAAAAGTCTTTTCATTGTCCCTGCAGCTGTTTTTCTGCCTGCACCAAACCTCTACAGCCTCATTTCTATTTGAAGTGATAACAGGAGATGGATGAGAGCGATCTGCTGCAGTATCAGGGTCACAAACTTTATTGTGCAGCTGCTGTGGATGAACATATGAGAGGAAGTGAACTCCTACAAAGTCTCATTTTAATGAGTCTGGCTGCTGTAAAGTGATGCACAGGAAGATGTTAACAAAAACTAATGAAACAGAGATGAAAGTAAACAGTGTTCATATTTGAAAGCACAGAGAATAAAAATATATTGTGGTGGTTAATGTGCAGGAGAGTGTGAAGAATGTAATAATGTCTTCCTGTGTCAAACACAGCTGCAGTCAAAGCCAGGAAGGAAAGCTGGTTAAAGCTGTTGAGTTTGTAAGTTTAAAGGCCCCATCATTAAAGCACAGGTAGATCTGAATATAATTATAATTCTTCATTCTATGAAATGAATGTTCAGCATCGAGTGAATTCAGATGTTCTGTTCAGTTTTCTTTCTCTGGTGAAAGTTCACAGCAACAGTCGTCTTAAAGTGCTTCATATTGTGATCCACTGTATGGTTTATGATGGACACACAGAGTCTGGTTCAGCTGCTTTGCTCGGTTCTGTATGTTAAAGAGTCTGTTTACATGGTGGAGTAGAGCAGGGCGATATGACCCAAAATATTTATCACGATATACATTTGAAAATTTGCGTTAACGATATAACATACATACATACATGTATGTATGTATGTATGCGATCAATTAAATATCAAAAAAAGCACCTCACAAAACTTGCGACACGGCGTAACTCGGCTCATAACCGTAGCATGTCGGAGCAGTGTGCGTCACGTGATACAGCGGCTGTGTAGCCTCGCTAGCAAACGAGCATTTCATCTCCAAGGAAGTTATCCCAGAGAGAAGTAAAGCAAGTGTGTAAGTTCATCTCTGAATGTTTGTAAAGCATTCCCACGTTAAGCTTAACAACCGATATATGGAGCGAGTGGCTCTTCTTGCTGCTACTTCAATCGTGAAACTGATCAATGATCAGCTGATCGGCCTTTCTGTCGCGAGTCCGTCTCTCTTCTTTGTTTTTGGCCCACTTTGCACCAGAAAGAGGAAACCAGCGGCTGAACAACAGCAGCACGTTTAACCTTGATAAGCTGCTGTTAGAATTTTTATTTAATATTACTTTCTACACCAGGATCCTTTTCTACGCAGCTGACGGCTGGTAACTGTGCAGGGGCGGATCTAGCAAAGTTTAGCCAGGGGGGCCGATAGGGCATTAACAGGGAAAAGGGGGCACAAAGACATACTTTTCTTTCTTATTCTCATTTAAAATGTCTAGCTTTTAATAAATAATTATCTGAATCTTACACCCAAAGTTTTAATCTGATGTAAAATGTATAGAAGTCCATTACTGTATATAGTAACTGTTAAGTCTAATCTAACCTAGTAAGCTATAGTACTTTTTCCTTTGGGAAAGTACCATTTGTGAATTCTGCAATTCTGTTGAAGAAAGATGTTGAATCTATTTAATTATTCTTGAAAATTTTTTTATTTCTGTGCATTTTTTTTCACCCTGCATCAAATTTAAGTTGATTACATCGATTAAGGATCATGAGGTGGAGGGTGGGGGGTGGTTCCCTATTTTTTGGGGGGGTGGAGTTTGCAACCCTATTAGTTAGGTTGCTTAATATTTCTGCTAAGTACTCTTTAAAATACCAGAATAGGGAGGATGGAGTAGGTTTAAGTTTATTAGATTGATCAGTGTTGCTGAACTATGAAATATTTTGGGCGCAGTGTATTTTTTACATACAGGTATAACAGAATAGCTTTAGTGTTGTTGTTTGTTTAAACTTGAGGATAAACTTATACAAAATGCAGCAAGATATTAAAAAAAGTTTTATTGATTAAAAAACACACTATATCGGATTCATATCGGTATCGGCAGATCCAAATTTATGATATCGGTATCGGACATAAAAAAGTGGTATCGTGCCATCTCTAATATCTATATGTGTATATATAGCATGTGCTACCAAAAATAATGCTTTGTTGTGTATCTAACGGACAAAAGCTAAACCAGTTCCACACCAGTGAAGTTGCAGCATTTTTACAGACAAGTTCTGGTTCATCCGTTTCATTCAACAATCTGCTTTCGCCCTTGTTACGTCCCTCTGCAGCCCCTAATCTCCTCAATGTTTTCAGCTGGTGCTAATTGGCCACACCTAGTCAGGTGTGGATAAAAGCATACCTGAGGCAAGCTTCCGGGGGAGCTCACTAGTCTTTGCCTTGATGGCACCAGCCATTTTAGCCAACCTCCTATACCATTTTAAGATAAAACCTTCTCACTAACACTCTGGTATTCATCTCTTTTTTTAATTTTATTTTTTTAATGTTGCGGCCTTTGAGCCGGGTCGTAACAGTCCTTCTCATTCTCCGTTGTCGCTGTGCCTTTTTCACCATGTGTGTATGAACACAAAGGCACTGCGCATGCACGTTTTACCCATATTCTATCACAATATTTAATTTTCTTATCGTTGCCCAACATTATACCGGTATTACCATGAACGGTATAATATGGCCCAGCCCTATGGTGGAGGTGGTGAGACTGGGGGGGGCTGAAGGAGTTGAAAGTGTGGGGTGGGGGAGTAACAGGTCTGTCCCTGTTTGTGGAAACCACAGGAGGAGCTGTTCAGGCTGTTGCTGGGTGTCAATTGTTGATGGAGTCTTTAAACTTGTAGTTGCTGTTTTCCAGACTGAAGCAGAGTCGTTAGCTGAAAACTGGTTTTAGAGGTTCATTCAGGACACCTTCTCGGGCTCTTACAGCCTTACCTGTATCATAACAAAGTGTATAAACCCCAATCCACCTTTAACATGGTCCTTCTCCCAAACCTTCAACTAGAGCTGGGCGATAGAACGATAACGATATGTATTGCGAAATAACTTTTTCTCGATAGAAAAATTAAACTATTGCGATAGGCCTCATCTCTCTTGTCCTCTTAAAAATAAAAAAAGAACAGCCAATCCAAATTAAGTAGCGCAGAGCCGAACCAATCACAGCCGCAGCATCACGTCACGTGACTTGTTACGTACAGCACAAGCGCCAAGGCGCACATGTGTATTTGTTTTTGCAGCCGTGCAGCCCGGGTAATGAAGGAAATGAGTTTGCTGACTAGAGAAAAATCAACCGAGAGCGTGAGCGAAGGTTACCGAAGGAAAAACAGATGTTCCAATGCCGGAGAGCTTGTCGAACGGAAGGGCCATAGAAGTTCGTAGTGTGAAGGTATTTCGGCTATTTCAAGTCTGACAAAAAACAGAGTAGCGCGCACTGTAAATTGTGCCGAAAGCAAGTCTGGAAATGCAATAAAGCGGTGCATGCTCAATCTCTGACTGAAAGCGCTAATTCGTCATTCGGCTTTTGTCAGACTAAAGTCACTGTTAAAACTGTTTGAAAAGCTAAGCTATACAACAAGGAGAGATTGAGAATTTCCTTTTAGTTCTCAGTTTATTTGATATTGACAAAAGTTGGTCAATTTTGTCTATTCTTCTGTAAAACGGCCTAAGATTTATTTTTAGAATTAATATTGTTTCTAAGTGGAATTGACAATTTAGTAGTCTGTTTTGTTTGTTCTGTTTTGAAACTTAAACGCTTTAGCGGCTGCCTTTTGTGTAGTTTGCAATATTTGCCTTTATTTATCTGAAACTGAAGTCTCATGTTCCTTAAGTAAATCTACCCTGTTGAACTTACTATGGGAAATAAATATTTTAATTAAAACAAGCTGCTAATTATTTCACATTTTACTTGTGAGCAACGGCACATTTAAATCTTACAAATATAGTTATTTGGCTTATATAGTGATATATATTGTTATCGCCTGAAATGAAAAAAACATATCGTGATATGAAAAAATCTTATATCGCCCAGCTCTACCTTCAAATATGACTTTGTGGCCCTGTCATAGTAAAGGGCTGCTTAGAATATTAGAGCCAATGTCACAAAGTTCCTCCTGAAGTATAAGTGAGTGAGAGAGTTCCCTCACTTTGCAGCACAACGGACCAAACTTCAGTCAGGAGAACAACTGAGATAATCCATCCACAATATGAGGTTAGTCATTAATATACTGCAACAACATGGGAATAGAGCAGCTGTGATAGAATACAGCATTAATGAATCAATGGTACAGAAGTGGAGGAAGCAAGAAGAATGAGTTTAATAAAGTTTGATTTATCTGACTGCTTTATTTCTCTTAATGTGCCTTATAATCCCATGCACCTTATGGTCCGAAAAATGCGTACTGCACACTGCAGTTTAATTATGCAAATGTACTGTTTATAAGGTTTGGGGAAACCTGCAGTCAGCTGAGACTGAAGAAGTCACTTGGATGAGTGACGAAACGTTTCTCCCACAAAACGCTACGTCCAGATGAACAGATTCAACTTTTGGAGACTGCAGTTTAATGTTGCAAAGCACCTCTTTTTAACTTCAGTGGATATTATACATGGTTATGCTTTCAGCAAGGAATTTGCATTTGCACTGTTAAATTTTTATATAGCTTTAATGCACATAAAAACCAGCTTCTTGTTTGAGTGAAAATAAATGGAAGGTTGTCTTTTTGCGCTAGTAATGTTGTGGAGTTGTATTTTGTCTCGCATCAATTATATTGTCAGTTATATCGTTATCGCAAATTTTCAAATATATATCGTGATAAATATTTTTGGCCATATCGCCCTGCTCTATTCCTAACTCGGCAGTATGAACTGTCATGAGACAGTGTAACAACCGTATAGGATAATACAAACCTATCTGATAAATCTAATGATTCTCACATTCGTTTTAATTCACCAGTATAATGCAAACTAGAACTACGGCTACATACTAATTATACTCTCTATAATAAGAAGTATGATGCAGCTTACAGCAGTATTCACTCATTTCGATTACAGGCATAGGATAACATATGATAGAATAGAGCTGGGCGATATGACCCAAAATTCATATCTCGATATTTTTTAGCTGGATGGCGATATAAGATATATATCTCGATATTTTTTTAAAGCCATAAAGTAAGAACAAAAAGAGAGTTCTTAGTCAAAGCTGTGTCCCAGATGTCACACAGGCACTTTTATTAACATACAGCATAGATGTACATGAAAAAAAAAACTACTCAAAATAAATTATGAGCATTTATTAAATAATGATGCTCTAAATAAAAGAAAACTATGTTGTTTTGTGCATAACAAAGAGCTCACAATTGTGCAGTCAAAATGTAAACTAAAAGACGCTGAGCATAATAACACAGACAGATTTCACAGCTGCTCTGTTCCCAACTTCTACTGCGTGACTGACAGCCTGGAGTTTGAAATCCGCTTCGTAACCATGTCTCTGAACAGGTGCCATTTATGGTCCTTATATACACACAATACGGTAATATTACGTTGAAGCACAGTACGTATCACTCCGCGAGGCTCCTCGGTAGCCGTAATGCTCCGACAATCCATCAAGCGGTGCAGCTCCGTAGCTTACCAAGTCGAACTAAAACATTTTTTGACAGATTGCTGAGCGCTGTGTATCACATAAAATCGGTTCGCGGTCATCAAGCACAACCAGAATTCATACAAAAGGCGCGCAGTCAACTTTTGAGAAAATGAAAGGATTTCAGGCCGTGCATGGCGTTAGCGTGGCTAGCTCATTAGCGTGGCTAGCTCGTTAACACGTTGACACCGTCCAGCCCCACGCACGGGGGAATGCGCAGTAACTCATTAACGGAGATTTGCCGTGTCCATCTTCTCGCTGCCTGCAGGTGAAGCGATGGGGGAGGAGGGGGAGTTGTGTTCAGTGAAGGAGAGGCGAGGCCGAGTAACGTTGCATAGAGACAAAAGTGGACGAAAGAGAGGCAAACTTATGGGCTCCGCAACTATAATTATAACGTAACATAGACTATATCGCTATAAAGGATATTGTCACATCTTATATCTCGTATAAAAATATATCGATATTTAAAAAAAAAAACTCGATATATCGCCTAGCTCTCTGATAGAATAATAATCTCACAGTGGTTAATGTGCAGCTCTTGGTGATTTGGAGGAATCATGTTTTTAATCATGTTGTGGATTGAATGTTGGGTTTTATTTTATTATATCAACAGAAGTTTGTCCCACTTGTGATCATTCAGATTGATTTGTTGGGTTGACTTGAATCATGTGAAGGTTTAAAGCTGCACTTCCCCCAAAAAGAATAAAGTATAATCATGAAGAATGTAATAATGTCTTCCTGTGTCAAACACAGCTGCAGTCAAAGCAGGAAGGAAAACACTGAAACCACTGATCAAAACTCATTAATCAATGGCCATGATTACTGTTCACAGTGAGTGAGTTGCTGCAATCACAGCATTTGATCAATGAGCTTTAATCAGTGGTTGTTGGGGGAATAGTGGAGGTGGTGGGACTGGGGGGCTGAAGGAGTTGAAAGTGTGGGGTGGGGGAGTAACAGGTCTGTCCCTGTTTGTGGAAACCACAGGAGGAGCTGTTCAGGCTGTTGGCTGGGTGTGAATTGTTGATGGAGTCTTTAAACTTGTAGTTGCTGTTTTCCAGACTGAAGCAGAGTCGTTAGCTGAAAACTGGTTTTAGAGCTTCATTCAGGACACCTTCTCAGGCTCTTACAGCCTTACCTGTATCATAACAAAGTGTATAAACCCCAATCCACCTTTAACATGGTCCTTCTCCCAAACCTTCAAACAGGACTTTCTGGCCCTGTCATAGTAAAGGGCTGCTTAGAATATTAGAGCCAACGTCACAAAGTTCCTCCTGAAGTATAAGTGAGTGAGAGAGTTCCCTCACTTTGCAGCACAACACGTCTCACAAGATTTCTACAAGCAATCAGAATGAAATTTGTACTTTGTGTTGTCAGATGAACATATGAGACACTTTGACTCTTCAGTGCAGTGTGGAGCCTAACAAAGATCTGTTTTGTGTCCCAGCTGATCAGCAGGAGGAGAAGAGTCTGACGGAGCAGCAGAGGAACATTTTCAGCCATCTGGACTCAGCTGAGTCACTACAGAGGAAACAATGAGCTCAACACAGAAGGTGAGGAAAATATCACAGTTTCATCTGCTCTGACCAGTTGGGGTGAAACAGGGAAGACAGGATTAAAGACATGCTGTGGAAGTACATTATTATTATTGTTATTATTATTATTATTATTATTATGATCATCATTGTTATTATTAGTTGAGCTCTGTAGAGTGGGCAATTATAATGGAGCTCTTCATTATAATTTGTAGATTCAAGCTGTTCTTCATATTTTTGGCCAGCAGATGTCACCAAAGAGGACTGTTGAAATGCTTTGAGTAACAGTGATGGGAATAACGGCGTTACAAGTAACAATCGCATGAGTGCTGAGTGTTTGACTGAGGAAGAATAAAGTAGTCGTGGTAAGCCAATCACATGACCACTTAAAGACAAAGCAACAAGGTGATATATACCAGTTTATAAATTGTGTTGATAGGCCACGGAAAACCAGTCATGATAAACAATATATACGTGGCGTTTTTTTCCTCAATAGTTTCATCACGTTTACTGTCTAAGGACAGCGCAGCGAGACCTCTCTGCTTATGAGAGGAAAAAAAACAAAAACAGGAAGCTTTAAGAGTGACGGAGAGAGAGTGAGTTTTGAGATGTGAGAGATTTGTGATGTTTAACGTGTTTGGAGTGTGTAGTTAATGTGTTGTCTTGTGTAGTTAGTGTGTAGTGTTGTGGATAGTTTTGTGTTGTGTGTCAGAACAATGAGGCGACTGCTGTCTCCAGGTAGAAACAGGAGTGATACACCTGCTGCTGTCAGACCTGCAGGTATCAGACTGTGATGTTCTCCAGAAATATTTGGAGAGGCACAAATAATTTGTGTGGCATCTTATTGAATGCAGAACAGCTGATTGTTCTGTAAATAATTTGAAATGATTATTTAAAAAAGGGTAAAAAGTAAATGGATGCAAATAAGGATTTTAAAATTGACAATTAATATTTGCATTTGAAGTTATGAAATATGATTCATTAAACATGTTTGTGGTTGTTACAGTAAAAAATATAACGTTTTCTTCTCTGATTTTTATGGTTTTTGTTTGATTTTAGATCAATTGTGTTAATATATGTCCAAAATGAAAATATAACTATAAATTCAGACACGTGAGGTTGTGCTGAAAAGAATGATACCAAACAAGGCAAAGTAAATAGTTTTTAAAGGTGAAATGTGGAGGGAAAATCAAAAGTAGTTAAAAATGGCCAATTATACCCTGGACCCCAGAGGGTTAAACATTTTTTTTTTTTTTTTAAAGTAACGCAATAGTTACTGTTCAAGTAATTAATTACTTTTAGAATATTGTAAGTCAGTTACTTTTTTGAAGTAGTAACTATAATTGAATTACTTTTTCAAAGTAACTTGCCCAACACTGAGTAATGAATAGGACTGAGTATTGTCACTGATTTCTAGATTTGATTCAATTCGTATTTGGAAAATTTTGCCTCAGACAGTCGGAAATATTATAATTCAGATCATGCATCAGTACATTTCCATTTTTTTTATATCTATAAAAACAAAGCTGACACTTGTGAGACTTTATCAAAGGTGTAAGTATCACAACAGATGCCTTTGTGTCAAAGTAACTGACGATAAAACACAGGAAAAACATGAAGGCGATTTTCCTGGCCTGGGATTTTATAAAAATATTCTGCAGTAGAGCAAAATGAAAGAAAACCTTATGAACATTACCTGATGCTGCTGAAGTGAAGCTGAGCAAAGTTACAGAGGTTTTATTAGAGACACAGCCAAGTGTTGCAGTTTTGCATAATTTTGAGTTGAACCTTGTGCTATATTAATGTTATAATAAAATAAGATTAGTTGATTAAATACAAACTATTTATTTCTAATAAAGGTACTCTGTTTGGACATGAGCAGAACATGAGCAGAGAAAATGAAGGAAAATAAAACGTGTATTGTCTGTTGCCTACATTGTAGAGGGTGACTTTGCCTCTAAACAGGAACATGAGCAGGGAAGAGGTTAAAGTGGGATTGAGCAGGTGGGAACCCTAAAATCAGCTGTAGTGGCTCAGCGTGGGGAAAAGAATCACAGCTCACAATTGTTAGGTCTGCGCTAGCAGCCCTTGCTGACTCAGAGACTTATTCCCATGAACAAAGGGAGACAAATGGAGATCGATCGGTTTTAACTTTTGCAAGGGAAGCACAGTCGGAATCTCACAGCTGCAAACTCTCTATTATAATGGAATAAATTAGAAAATTATACATATTTATTATTGGAAAGAGGAAATATAAAAAAGTATAGAGCTGGTAAACATTTATTACTATTCTGAGTGTGTTAGTATGCTGGCATTAATATTTGTGTACAAGCAGGAGAGATGGACATGATTTTAGGCTACGTTCACACTGCAGGCGAAAGCGCATCAAATCTGACTTTTTTGACCCTATGTGACCCATATCCGATCATTGTATGACAGTGTGAACGGCACAAATCCAATATTTTTAAGTCCAATCTGGGTCACTTTCATATGTGGTACTGAATCGATACATATCTGATGTTTTAGAAGGCGACTGCTGTTTGAAGGGTCATGTCGCATTAAATCTGTCGTTTACATCCCTGACACAAGACAGGCGCCGATTCTCAACGCCAGAGAAGCGCCCGAGAAGACATCGCGAACGCTTCCTGGCCATCCAGTGTAGATGTTAGTGAAACTGTTGGGAAGAGAACGTGAACATTTTATTTGTACTGTGTAATCTGCAGATTCTGACAGAAAACTGCAACTATCCTTTGCTGTTTTAGAGAGGGGCTTCAATAAGGATAATTAATAGGCCATATGTAAATAACAAAATAACTTTATGACTTAAACCAAAATTGGGAAACGTAAACTCTAAAACAAGTCTTTACATTAAGGGCCATCAGTCAAACAATACTGGTCTGGGTCTAAACAGAGCGTGTTGTGTGTGACGTCTTCTTTTGCGCATGTCGGCCCGTTTGAGGGCCGTGTACCATTCATACTAGAGCACGTTTGCTGTCACATTTTATTTGTAGTGTGAACAAGCAGACAAAAAATTGGGATTTGATCAAAACATCGGAGTTGAGCATTAAGACCTGCAGTGTGAACGTAGCCTTAGTGTTTAAACAGTCATGAATTATTTTTAACACCAGGTTGGATGTAATGTGTTTCTACTACCAGCAGGTGGGGATAAGAGACCTTTAAGGTGTTTGGTGCCATACTCCACCTTCAGGTTTAAAACTAGTGTTAATGGAGGGAGTTTGAAGGTTGAGTTTGTTCCGCGACTGCATTTCACTCACTGCCTCTGTTTGTATCTCTGTCACTGCAGGACCAACATGGAGAGAGAAGTCAGCGCTCTCAGGAGGCCGACAAACCTCACAGAAGAAAGAGAGAGAAAAAGCACACCTGTGACGAGTGTGGGATGGGTTTTACTTTTAAGGCATTCCTAAAACGGCATCAGGTCATCCACACTGGAGAGAGACCATTCAGCTGTGACTTGTGTGGAAAGTCTTTTTCCTCCATGGGTTCCCTAAAAACACACCAACTCATCCACAGTGGAGTTAAAGCATACAGCTGTGATCAGTGTGGCAGAGCTTTTAATCGCAGTAACGGCTTACAGAGGCATCTAGTTACCCACTCTGGAATTAAGGCATACAGCTGTGACATCTGTGGAAAGAATTTCAGCCAGAGTGGAAGCCGAAATGCACATCTACGCATTCACACAAGAGAAGATGTGTACTGCTGTGAACAGTGTGGCAAACACTTTGCTGCAGACGCACACTTACAACGCCACATGTTTACCCACACTGAGGAGAGACCTTATAAATGTGACCTGTGTGAGAAGACTTTTAAAACTCCATATTACCTGAAACTACACCAAAGGATCCACACCAGAAAGAGACTCTACAAGTGCAGTTACTGTGAGGTATGTATTTATATTTGTATCTTGTCATTTTAGCCTGACTGTTTGGAACAACTCTGCTCATTAAACTGTGTTAGCATGTTAGCAATTCTACTGCATGGAAAAGCAGCTCTGAGTGATTATTCAGATTTTCATGTCAGTTATGATTTTTGTTTACACAATCATGAAAAAATAAATGTGCCTGAACACTGATATGATTCTGTTATTTAATGTTCAGGCAGTGATATTATTTCTGCATAAATGCTTTACAAAGTTGTATTATTACGTAATGGTATTGTAGTATTTTAGCATTAGTATCATTGCTTCCTTATAACTTTAGTACATTCAGACAGTGTTAAAATACTCATTTAGTAATATAATTGCAGTGTCATGGGGGTAGTAGTGTTTCTCTTGTGTCTTGGTCAGCTGAGTGTTTTAACTGCACAGTTAGTGTTATTAATGCAGTTTTAAATTAGTATTATTGGAGTGTTACATTAGTAATTTAGTACTGTGTTGGTACCCTGCAAATATTCGCATGGTGGTAAGTCAGATGTTATTGTAACATGAAATAAGTATTACTGTAGTATTATGGTGGTAGTATTGTAGTTTTTGCAGCCCAGTAAACTTACTGGGCTGCAAAAACTACAATACTCAGTTGAGTGTGTTAACTGAAACAGTCAAATGTAATTGGACGTCTGCAGAGATGCTCTTTATTTCAGGCGACGTTCAGGATAAAAATGTTGAAGGACTGACTTACACTGTGTTTGTGTCTTTGTTTAGAAGCAGAGCGACACAGATGGATCCAGTTCTCAACCCTGTCATCGCTGTGGAGGTGGGAAAGAGTTTCGTTGTGACCTTTGTGGAAAAACTTTCAATTGGCAAGTCTCCCTAAAAAAACATCAACGTAACCACACTGGAGACAAACTGAAATACTGCAAAGAATGTGGGAGAAGCTTCACCACATCACGTGACTTAAAAAACCATGAACTGATTCACAGTGGGGTTAAAAAGCACCTCTGTGATCAGTGTGGGTCATCTTTCACTACTTCAAGTCACCTTAAAACACACAAACGAGTCCACACAGGAGAGAAACCATACAAGTGCAGACACTGTGACAAAAGCTTCTCACGATCAGGTCATCTTAAACTTCATGAACTTACACACATGGAAGGAAACTACAGCTGTGACCAGTGTGACAAGAGCTTCAGGAATCTCAGTTCATACTCCGAACACAAACGATCCCACGTTACTAATAAACTGTTTCACTGTTACCAATGTGCCCAAACATTCACTTCATTGTCTGCTCTGTGCAAACATCAGTGTGATCACTCAGGGCTGAAATCACTCCCATCACAGTGAATCTGAAGAGACAGAAAAATCCTCTTCTGGTTTCTGTGTCAGACTTTAAACTCTTGAGATCAGGCTCCACAGAGTTTAAGGGAACCTCCTGTAAAGATCTGAGGCAGCTGTGGATGAAAATGTTCCAGTAGTTATGTTATAAAAGAAAAACATGTATACTGGACTGGACATACTCACAGATATACTATGTAATCATATATACTCGTATATAACACACACACACTGGAGTGTTTATATAATAGATGCTTTTCACAGTGATTCCAACTTACATGTTTAAAACCACAAGAACAACATATTTAGGTCAAATATTATCTACAATTATATTAATGGTATTTGTACAACTTGTTGTATGAACACATGTTGATCAATAACATGAGATAATTGGGATCAATGAGTAACCTTTGATTGTGCTATGGCCAACGATGATAAGTGCAAACATGGAGCTAATTCAACTTTCTCTCTGTTCATCTTTATTGCCTCATGTTGTGTCCAGTGTTTCCAAAGCCTATTTGGTAAACAAACCTGGCCTGCGGGGGATGCATCTGGGATTGTTTTTCTCGCCTCAGCTGCCAGAAAGCGAGAAAACCACTTTCTTATCATAGATGGAAAGTGGCACACACACTTAAAAAATGGTCAAAATGATTAACTGTTAAATGTCGTTTTGCAGACTCACTTTGGCCATAAAACTGACAATGGGACAGAATTAAAAATAATGGATTCTCGGATTGGCACTCAACGTTATGAAATAGTGCCATAAAGTTAGCGGGAAAAAAGACAGTTATGTAACATGAGTGTAAGATTAAAAGAATCTTACACATATGATACAGATTTCACACCAGCACATTTGGATGGGGTGTTTAGACAATGGACTTGGAAGGGTATTACAGCATACTGTAAAATCTCAACCAAAACGGACATGGACAGCTTCCTACAACTCAGTGAAACTTACGGGTTAAATAAAACAGACTTTTACAGATACTTACAATTGAGACACCATTTTAATAAAAATATTAAAGTTGCAAGGGAGGATTGTGAGGAGGGAGGGCTCATTGATATGTTTGTCGACACATATAAAGGTAAAGTACATAAAAAGCTGATCTCGAAACTGTACTCATGTTTACAATCATACAGGACCCACTCCACCAAGTATGTTAAGAACAGATGGGAGAAAGAAGCAGATATTACACTTACGTATGAAGATTGGTTGAATATTTGTAAAATAAACATAACTACCTCTAGCTCCCCTCTTTGGAGGGGATTTTCCTGGAAGAACAGTATGAGATTTTTCATTACACCTAAGTATAAATCACTTCAGAATGGCAAACCTGGATCCGGTAACTGCTGGAGGCAATGTGGCAAGACTATGGCTGACCACTACCATATATTCTGGGATTGCCCAGCTATTAATTCTTATTGGGCCGAAATACTAATGAGGATTAAAAAAGTAATGGGTTTTGAGATTGAGTTTTGCTTTACTACAATATATTTGGGAAATGTACCAGTTGAGATGAATACGAAAGACAAATACCTTTTTAAAATACTCCTGGCAGCAAGTAAAAAAGCAATAACTAGAAGATGGCTGGACAAGGACCCACCAACGGTTGGAGAGTGGTCAGCCATAGTAAAGGACATTTGTGAAATGGAAAAGATGACCTTTTCTCTAAGACTCTAAAGACAAATTTCAAAGATATTGGTCAAAATGGTTTTTGAGTATGCAAAAGGGTTGTGAATAATGTAGGGAAATGATCTTATTCATTCCCTTCCCGTTCTGTTTTCATTTAACCTGATTTTCCGGTGCTTGACTGGTCTTGATACCTTAAGATGCTGAATGGACACTTGTATAGACATGCACAAAAATATGTCAAAGGGTATACGTGTGTGAGTCTGCGTGCGTGCACATGTAGATATGTATTATGTATGTATATGTAGATGTGTATGTAGACACTTGAAGGTGTGTGTGAGTATGGACATAGACGTAGGTATGAGGGTGTATACAAACAAGCAAGATGCACGGTGTGTCTCCAAATGGAAAAACTACTTTTTAGTAACTTCCCATAGCCCTGGGTGAACCCCTCCCTTCCATTTTTTTTTAATCTTACTTATTTATATTATTATTATTGTTGTTGTTGTTATTATTTTTACCTCTACTTATTTTGTTAAGCTTTTTCCCTTGCCGTGTTTTGTAAATGTTAATGTTCCTGTTCCTAACAATAAATAAAAATAAAGTTAAAAAAAAAAAAAGATTAAAAGAAGCAAAGTACAAGTATGATTAACAACTGATGGAAAATATTGATGAGCATATCACAATGATAATTGGGTTTTTAGGCCATTTTTGAATTTGAAATTTTACTTATGAGGTAAAAACTTCATATGGACCATGAGAGAACAAAGGATGAAAGGGTACCCAACGGCAGGATGAGGTTGATATGCCCCGGGTTGCTATTTTTTGTGTCTGTCATGTTGTGGGTCTCTGCTGTTTGTGCTTAAATGCATTTTGCCACAGGGTAACAAAGTAAAGTAAAACTTTAAGGTACAACGCTGCCCCCTGGTGGGTAAGGTTTAAATTACAAAATAGTTTTAGTTACTAAATGTTGAAGTAGAAAGGATAGACACAGTATCCTGTCATGTCAGTGCTATTATAAGACGTTGTGGGTTTACTTGCATTACACATTTAAACAAGTATCTCTGTGCTTCTACGGCACTTGATACATTTCAGCTCCACAGAAACACGAACCACAGCACAGCATGCATCTTTGCCAGCAGCCATTTGATAGCAGGAAGCTTCAGCTGTGACTAACCTCTAAAGCAGTCTCTCTAAATCATCTATGATGCAGTTTTCTTTTTAATCCTGCTTTTAGGTTCAGTCAGGAAAGATATGTAGTGTAAAAATAATTCTGAATCAAGTGTGTGAATAAAGGAACAATAGTTGTTTTTGTATTTAATACTGCAAGTGTTTTATCTTTACTTTATATCTTTTCTTTCATGAAGTAGCCTCAGGTCACAGGATGGAATAGATGGGTGTAACTTTATGTTTTTAATCATTCTTGCACGGGTTGCTGTGTTTTATCATTTTTCATCTTTTAATAATGTACAGTGTTTTGTTCTTATGGTTTTATTGCATGCTTTTACTGTACTTTATGTTGACTTGTCCCAGAGAGACTCCTCACCTCCTCATCATCCCTAATTGGACACATGCCCTGACAGATCACAGGGTACTGCAATTAATCAGGGCTCCCTTTTTGGCCGTGAAAGGCCAGTGAGGGCCTGGCAGGACAGAGACGGGGCAAAAAAAAGAGAAAGAAATGGAGGAAATTTGAGTATTCTTTCTACTCTCCTGCTCATAATGTCTATACTGGAATTGACTACTTTCTTATATCGGAAGCCTTAGTGAATAATTCTGTAAATTCAAGTATTGGTAATATAGTAATCTCAGACCATGTGCCAATTTTTCCTATTTCTTTGAAATATTTTGCAGACACCTCGAAGCTGCAGGTGGCATTTAAATGTCTCCTTAATTAAAGACCCGGAGGCAGAGTTAACGGCTCTTGAGGCAGTACATTCTCATACAAAAGACGGAGTTATATTGAATAAAATTGATAATGTTAAATATAAGTTGAATGGCTTGTATAACAAAAAGACAAAATATTCTTTATTCGTTGTGTCCTTGGGCAAGACACTTCACCCGTTGCCTACTGGTGGTGGTCAGAGGGCCCGGTGGCGCCAGTGTCCGGCAGCCTCGCCTCTGTCAGTGCGCCCCAGGGTGGCTGTGGCTACAATGTAGCTTGCCATCACCAGTGTGTGAATGTGTGTGTGAATGGGTGGATGACAGGTTGTGTAAAGCGCTTTGGGGTCCTTAGGGACTAGTAAAGCGCTATACAAATACAGGCCATTTACCATTTATTTCATATAAATCAAGCATATTGGGAAATGGGAGAAAAGCCGAGCCATTTATTAGCATATGGTCTTAAAAAGACAGTATGAACCACATCCCAGGCATACGACAATCGAAAGGGGTTATTTCAACTTCTACCAGACAGATAAATGATGGATTCAGGACCTTTTACAACAATCTTTACTCTACACAAGGTAGTTTAGATGAACAGGAACTTGAAGCAGTCTTTACTGATTTAAATCTGCCACTGCTTTCTCTTACTGACCAGCAGATTACAGAGGCTCCAATTACAGTAGAGGAGATTACCTGTGCAATTAACAGTATGTGACTTAATAAGGCTCCAGGATTAGACAGGTTACCGTTGGATTTCTATAGAGCATTGGAGGATATGTTGAGTCCCCTGCTGTTCGATGTTTATAATGAGGCGTTTAAAGTGGGTTCATTACCTCAGTTAATGCACTCTGGACTTATAAGCTTTATCCCTAAAACTGGGAAAGATCCTCTAGACCCAAGCGGCTGCCATCCCATATCTTAGAGCAATCTGGTTTTGTTCTGAACCGGTATGGTTCAGATAATATTAGGCGGCTGGTCAATTTACAAAATTACGTATCCTACAGTTGCCTTATCGATGGACGCTTCTAAAGCCTTTGATTGTGTTGAGTGGGAAGATCTGTTTAAGACATTAGAAAAATTTGGTTTTAGTGACAATTTTATTAGGTGGATAAAAACATTATATGATTCGCCTTCAGCACGCGTATTGACAAACGGATTTATATCTCATCTCTTCTATTTACAGAGATCCACAAGACAGGGCTGTCCCCTTTGCCCCAGGCTGTTTGTTGCTATAGAGCCTTTCGCACAAAAACTAAGAAATAACGTAAACATATTTGGGATTTCGATGGGTAAAATCAGCATAAACATCTACAAAATGCAGATGATATGTTGTTACTTATGACGCAGCCTGGGAAGTGTATTCCAGCCCTATTACAATGTATAGAAAGTTTTACATCGCTTTCAGGGTATCGTGTTAATTGGGATATATCGGAGGCAATGCCTATATCAGGACACTGCCCTCATAGTATATTTAAACAATTTCGATGGTCCGTGAATAGCCTGAGGTATTTGGGGATACAAATTACTTCGGAATATACTAATATGCAGGGGCGGTCCTAGCCTGTTTGTTGCCCTGGGCGAGTATATTAGTGCTATTTCTTAAATTTGTCAAATCTGTAACACAATGTATTGTTTGGAGTTTAGTCTGTTACTGTTACTATTTTTTTAAATTTCTTCTTGGAGCAACTGTAACCCACATAATTTCCTTAGGGATTAATAAAGTATTCTGATTATTTCAGGATGACCTGCCATTATCCAATGACACATCTGCTTACCTGTATCTTTTGCTTGTTTCTCCTCCTCTTCTTTTCTCTTTTTTCTAAACTGAGCACCTGATGGCTTTGAACTTTTCTTGTCCATCTTCCATTGGTTTTAATTTTGCACTCCAGTATGAAGACCCATCCCCCAACCCGAGAATCACCACAACATAACCTACACCTCAGTTCATAGTTTTTTTTCTGGGATTTTGTACAACCTAGGATTCAAATCATGAATACATAATGGGCTTGGATTGACAACATTAGGAATGAAATGTGCACTATTTGGAAGCACCCCCCCCCCCCCCCCCGCCCCCTCCCCTTTTGACAGGTTGTGTGTGAGATTTTAAATCATAAAACTGTAAATGATAAATTTTAAATTGTTATTGATCCCTTTACCCCTAGTCCTAAAGTGTATATTAGTAGTCTGTGCTTTCCAGCACTAGAATTGTTCTCCCTGTCTCTGCAACACCCTTCCACTCATTTGAATACAGACAGCTCCTTGGATCTACTACCATTACAGTGGGATGCAAAAGTTTGGTCAACCTTGTTAATAGTCATTATTTTCCTGTATAAATCGTTGGTTGTTACAATAAAAAAATGTTAGTTTAATATATCATATAGGAGACACACACAGTGATATTTGAGAAGTGAAATGAAGTTTATTGGCATCTCCGAAAACGTTGGAGCAGTTATGCAAATATGTGATGTCTTGATAAATCGAGCAGATATTTGAAGTTTACACAGCACCATTCTCGCATGAAAATATCTTAAAAGTTTATTTTGTGACCCAGAAAGAGTAATATTTCAAACTCCGCTACTCCGTGTTCCTCCGCCACTGCCTCGTTTGAGTTTTGGACGAAATGGATTCTGGGATATTGCATTTCTTCATTTCGAGCTGATTGGAGAGGAGAACAGCCAATCAGATTTTTTTGCATCCAAGTCTGTGATTGGCTGGTTTTGTGGCACAAATATAACGGTGTACAGAAAGAGTTGAGCGCGCACAGGCAGAAATGTTGAGAGCGCAAGCAACACATTGCGAGCAAGTGCAAATGCAAAAACTGAGCGAGAGGGGCTGTTATTGTGTGTGTGTGTGTGTGTGTGTGTGTGTGTGTGTGTGTGTGTGTGTGTGTGTGTGTGTGTGTGTGTGTGTATAATAGCAAACACGGAAATACATTTTTTGTACGCAGCAATGAATTTTGTTCACTCAAATTCAGCTTTTCTTCGCTCAAAATAAATTTCTCCTCAAAATACAACACCTGCACCTGCAAACGTTTTTTAGGTGCGCTCAATTTTTTTTTTACGTGCGCTCAGAATAGTGGCACAAAAATAACGCCATAGACCATCCGACAGCTCTTTGTTACTTCCGAAACATGGCTTAAACAGTTTCTTTTCCACGACGTAATCCGATAAAAAACGATCACTTCACCCGTCGGCTTCCCGTGGCTGTCATGCGACTGGCTATTGCAGTTAATAATACAACAGCTTCTTGCCATTTTTTGTGTTTCTTTTTATCGCTGTGTGACTGTTTTCATGTGCAAGCCTGTGTGCGCTAGTACCGCTTGCCACTAGCATTTGTATTCTATTTTATTCTATTGTCTATTTTATTTTATTTTATTGCATTCCAGTGTTTTCTAATTTCTGCTACATAACTTTGCACTTTTGCTGTAACGAAACAAATTTCCCACCTGTGGGACTAATAAAGGTACACTGTTAGACATTTTATTGTATTTTTACAGTAACTTACTGGCAACACTATTGCCAGTAAGTTACTGTAATTACTGATCTACAGTATCTTTACTGTTGTGATGTTTTACAGTTCAACCACTTTACTGTAAACATATATTACAGTACTGCAAATATTGTACTGCAAATGTGGTTTATGGTATAACACTGTAATTGTGTACAGTATAATTCTGCAACTGTAGTCAAGCTATCACATATATTTCATTCTTAAATGGTGTAAGCTTTAATGGTGTAAAGTATTTACCTCTGTATCATCTCCAGTGTGATGGACGCTGACTCCTGATACTCAAGGTTGAAAACGTAGTATGACGCAAAGAAGACAGCAAGGGTGCTGGCAAAGTCATGCATCTGCTCAGGCTCATAAAATACCTTGCCCTCCAAACTGATCATCCAGTGGCTTGCAGACATGAAATTATTCCCTAAAAACAGACAAGAGTCCAATAAGACAATGTGCTCACCCTTACAAATAAGGTTTCCACAAGAATGCTGGATAGCAGGCCTCACACTGTACAAAAATAAAATCCACACGGTTTGCTGCTATTTCTCTTATTATTTATTATGTAATGAAAATTATGATCAATTACAGGAAAAAACTGTCTAGTGTTTTGGCATTTTGGCCTGTGCTGTAATGTTAGGCTGTTTTTTCCTGTTGGTCATTGTGTATAATAAATAATAAGAGAAACAGCAGCAAACTGTGTGTATTCTATTTTTATACAATATAAAACAGACAAACCCCTGTTAAGTAAGTTGTTGTGGGTACAAATACCACAATAATTACATAGATTTTTTACAAAAATATTACAAGAGGATTGAAACTATTTACTTACCAAGCGCTATTACCCTTGGTGTGATGGGTAAGGTCATCTCTCTCTCAACAGACATCTTGGTGGAAAAAGCCTTTAAAACACAAAAGGAACTGATTTGAATGATGATACCCCAAATCATTGAAATATTTTTCCTTTGTTTATGTTGACAGTATTGAGAGTGCATGTGTAAAATTTTAAATATAATTACGTCAGCCAAGATGAAGATTGAGTCCTCTTTTTCTTGGAAGTACTTCATCAGAAGAAGGATGGCTGCTGTGGCGATCTGGTTGTGGTTCAGCTTTGCACTGTCGCACTCACGTAGCAGATGTTCAATCTCCTTGTTCCACTGAAGTCTCCGGCTTTGAAAGAACTTCAAAATTCTCCTAAACACTGGAGGAAAAATTTTGGAGGGTCTGTCAAGCTGACGTTAAACCCCTTAACAATGGCACTGCAACTATCCATCCATCCATCCATTCGCTTCCACTTATCCTTTCCAGGGTCGCAGGGGGCGCTGGAGCCTATCCCAGCTGTCATAGGGCAAAAGGCAGGGTACACCCTGGACAGGTCGCCAGTCTGTCGCAGGGCCAACACACAGGGACAGACAACCATTCACACTCACACCTAGTGACAATTTGGATTATCCAATTAACCTATCCCCTCAAACTGCATGTCTTTGGACGGTGGGAGGAAGCCGGAGTACCCGGAGAGAACCCACGCAAACACGGGGAGAACATGCAAACTCCACACAGAAAGACCCCGGCCTGATGGTGGAATTGAACTCAGGACCTTCTTGCTGTGCGGCAACAGTGCTAACCACCGTGCCATCGTGCTGCCCGGCACTGCAACTAACTGCGACTAATTTACAGACCACTACACTGTCTTGCTTTTTAAATGGAACCTATGAAACAATAAACCACAGTTGAGATTAGAGCAGGCTAACCTGCATGAGAAACTTCAAAACTGGGTTAGATTGTTTTAGCAGTCTTTAAATTTCCCCAAAAAATGTTGTCTACCTTTATTCTCACTAAATATGTCTTTTTACCTGCTGTTTTGTCTTGTCTCTCAAAGAACTGAGGCTACATCACACTGTCAGCGCGGCCAGCAAGGGCAGGAGGACAGCAATGCACCACACTGGGCGGGAAAAGACAGAGAGACAATTGTTAATTTAATGTTGCATTTATTTAACCCTTGAAAAATATATTTACATATCTTATTTTATCTAATCGTTCCCAGAATCCTTTGCGGTTTTACCCCTGAATGACGTCACATTTTCAATCCCTATTGAACAACACCACCGTAAAATAAGAAGAATGGCGCCGAATTATAGAGTTAATAATACAGACTTTGTAATATGTCACGTGAAGATTCATCAGCCAGAAGAAGTGTGTACTGACAACTGACAGTGATAGTGGACATCATCGTCACTATTCCAACAATCCTCTCGACACAGACAAGCATAAACACTCGACTATCACTAAATCAAATTTAACACATGTTTGTAATGACGCTAATTCATTTTACAATAGGGTTCATTTGCTCGGTCAGCAGGTGGCAGTATCCTCTTACACTGGGGAATAAAGTGCCATTAAACGAACAAAAGAAGAAGAAAACCCCCGCACATGCGCGGTAGGGATCGGGTAGACCTGATTTGTACAAGCTGCTTTTTCATTCAAAGAGACTACAGTAGTACCAACGTTTGGATCGATATCTGCATCGATCTGCCCACCCTTGTCTCCTGGATCGTAGCTGAGATCAGCGTGAACCACGTGGGTCTCTGCTCCCTGATCTGTTTCCTGTGTTTGGAAAGAGTTCCAGCTTCATCACGGAGTTTCTCTCGGTTTGTGGGCTCATCTAAAGGTAAGCACCGAGCTAACTTTACTGTGAGTTCAGTTCATGTTGAGTTTAGCTCCTGAATGAGGTCTTCTGCTGCTCTCCTCGGTGTCTGTTCACAGTTTATTGTCAACACGTTGAGAGAAGAGTGAGAGAGTGTTTGGAGAAAAACACCAACTAATCATTAGCTCAGCATGCTGGGAGAAGTTGAGCGTTTGCTGGCAGGAAGTTGGAGCAGAAAAGTCTTTTCATTGTCCCTGCAGCTGTTTTTCTGCCTGCACCAAACCTCTACAGCCTCATATCTATTTGAAGTGATAACAGGAAATGGATGAGAGCGATCTGCTGCAGTATCAGGGTCACAATAAACTTTATTGTCCAACTGCTGTGGATGAGATGAGAGGAAGTGAACTCCTACAAAGTCTCATTTTAATGAGTCTGGCTGCTGTAAAGTGATGCACAGGAAGATGTTAACAAAAACTAATGAAACAGAGATGAAAGTAAACAGTGTTCATATTTGAAAGCACAGAGAATAAAAATATATTGTGGTGGTTAATGTGCAGCTCTTGTGATTTGGTAGAAATTTTTTTTAATCATGTTGTGGACTGAATGTTGGGTTTTATTTTATCTACAGAAGTTTTTCCCACCTGTGATCGTTCAGATTGATTTGTTGCGTTGACTTGAATCATGTGAAGGGTTAAAGCTGCTCTTCCCCCAAAAAGAATAAAGTATAATCGTGAAGAATGTAATAAAGTCTTCCTGTGTCAAACACAGCTGCAGTCAAAGCAGGAAGGAAAGCACTGATCAAAGCTCATTAATCAAAGACCGGTAATCAATGGCCATGAGTACCATTCACAGTTGGGGAGTCGCTGCAATCACAGCATTTGATCAAAGCTTTGATTAGTGGTTGTTCATGAGAATTTGCATATTAATGCTCAATAACTGACCTCCCAGCCCATTGTTCCTTCAGTGGTGCTCGTTTCAGTCATTATGTAAATGTACTGTTTATAAGTTTGGAGAAAGCTGCAGTCAGTTGTAGTGATGTGAGAATCATGATCTAATTGTTCAATACTCGAGAATCACTTTACTGTAGGGCTGCCACAAACGATTATTTTGATAGTCGACTAGTCACCGATTATTTTTGGGATTAGTCGACTAATCAGAGCATGCATCCATTGGACGTAAAACTACAGCTTATTGCACCAGCATGCATCTGCTCTTATATAACTATAATTAGCTTATAGCTTTAAGTATTTAAGGTTAGGGCTGTGCGATATGACCAAAATCTCATATCCCGATATAAGAATTCTATCGTCGATAACGATATAAATCACAAAAATGTAACATTTTCTGTAAATTCTGTGAATCTCGGGCAGCTCGTCTTGCGGGAAGTGTTTCCAGCTGCGCGACATGTAGCTGGAGTCCAGTATTTTAACAGATGCATGAAACGATACATTTTTAGACATAAGTTGTAACGGCTGCCGTTTTCTTTGTATTTATTACACGGCGTGCTGCGGGGCAAAGCCTGTTCTAACGTTTTAGTCTAAGGTTTATTTTTTAGCACCTGACGGCTCTTTTTTTACTTCTCATCCGTAAATAATCTGCTCTTTCACGTGATTCAGTTTATTTTGAAAAGTCTCAACAGGATCTTGAGCTTTATTGTGAAAGGCTTATGTGGAACATAAACAAGCGGACACGCGATGCTGTTACCATCGTTGTTGCTAACCACAACGCATAAAAACAGGCGCTTGTCCGGCCGTAGTGTGGTTATATAAAATGTAAGCGAAAGAGAGAACTTTAAGAAATTAATGTAGCCACTACAGTGACCGTCAAAACGATGAAAAAATATTGCCGTAAACAGTTTATTTTGCGACACCACGAAACAAACGATAGCGTAAAATGAAACGATAGACGTTTTTATATCGTCATCCGATATATATCGTTATATCGAACAGCCCTATTTAAGGTATGTGCTAACTAAAAATAAAGACAAGATGATAGTTTATTAAATTTTAATTAAATTTTCAGATTGTTTCGGTGGAGTTGAATAAACTCAGCCGTCTGCTCCTTATCTAAAATATAACAGGACACTGGAGTATATTCTCGAGCATCTCACACTTCTGAGAATCAGTTGTCTGCTTGACGTTTATTCATCTGTGTAAAAACTATAACTTTAATGTCAGCCAAACCGATTTACTCAGGAACAAATAAAATACTAAAAATAGCCAAACAATAAAATTTCTAAGTTATCTAAGTGACTTATATATCATGTTTAACGTGAGTGGCGAAAGACGGCGGTGAGTTTGAAAACGATTTGCTGGGAGTCCGCTGTTCTCACCGGCTCTAGTGAGCCTTGCCCCCGGCTAGCTATCGAGCTGGTGGGTAACAGACGTCTCCGAAAACAGAGCGCTTTTGAAAATATGTGGTGTCTTGACAAACTGAGCAGATATTTGAGGTTTACACAGCTACATTCTCACCTGAAAATATGTTAAACTTTTATTTTGTGACCCAGAAAGAATAATAAGAGTAATATTAAAACTAAACTAATTGTTGCAAACTGAGCAGGGCCGCGCTATGAATTCTGGGACACAGCTTCTTCTTCGAGGTTTAACGGCAGCTGGCATCCTTGTACATGCAGTGCTGCCATCTTCTGTTTCAGTCCGTTATTACACTCTTAAATCCTACTACTTATTCCTGCGTCTTTTGGGATCTTACAAAGCTTCAAACGACCCGTCGACTATTAAATTAGTCGTCGACGATTTTAATAGTCGATGTAATCGTGACTAGTCGACTAATCGTGGCAGCCCTACTTTACTGACTTGTGAATCATGATTCACAAACCCAACTGACTCACTGACTTATCCCTGTTGCTGTTAGCAAACTAATTTCATTAGTAGAAATATATCTAGCTTATAATTAAAATTGTGTGGAAAAAAACAGCAGCAAGTTTCTTTAAAAAAAAACAAACAATCCTGCTCTGAAATGGAAGACAAAAGCCAATTTAAAATATTAATGTAGACCGATCTCTAATCCTTAAACCTAACCAAGGATGGAAAAATGGCAGATTAGCCTGGGTAAAAGACTGAAAGTTGAGGCACACAACGACGTGTGCAGCTGGTAGTTTCTGGGCTGCCTTTTCTCATAACAGCCATCCCTCAAGAGTCTCTCCATCCAAAGTAATGCATTATCAGGGACTGCAACATCTGTTCCTTTTAATTGAATCAGTAGAAGCTCACATCAAGAAAATAGCTCCTCGGTTCACAGTAGCATTGCTCTGCTAACATGCTAACAGCAGAGTTACTCACCCCCTCCCTCCTGTGCTGAATCGTAGCATGAACGAATCACTCAGGACTCACTCACCCCCTCCCTCCTGGCTCACAGCTTCTTCTTCTTGGTTGGGAACCATTGTTAAGGAGCATTACCGCCCCCTGGCACACAGCTCAGTGGACATTTAGATGAGAAAATATACATTTGACACATTTTAGGAAAATACTAATAAAATAAAATAACCATAAATAAAATGAATGTTTCCTTTAGAAAATTTTTTTTTTGCTCTATAAAAATAGTTGTTTTTCTTTTTCAATCACTCGTCTTAGCAGTAGGATTTACATGAAAAGAGAGACAAATTAAGGTTGAGTGAAAGTGTACATTTTTTGCACTCTCTGGGGAACTGACTCAAATGACTCAAAAATCCCGATTCACTTTGGTGAGTGACTCATTCAAACTCGATTCAGTAAAAAGAATCGAATTTACACAACCTTTTCTAAAAGCTTAGCAATTAACGGTAATTTAGAGATAGTTCTGTAGCTGCTCCAAAGAGGAGGGTCTAGCTGAGGGTTTTTTTTAAAGTGGGAGAATAGCAGCGTTTTTAAAATAAACCGGAACTATACCAGATGCCAGTGAAGAGTTGATTAAAGTGAGCACATATGGGCCAATAGACTGGAAGACATTTTTGAACAATGATGCAGGTATAATGTCAAGTGAACAGGAGGATGCTTTCACAGAATTCACTAATTTCACTAGCTCAGGTAGTGAAACAGGAGAGAAAGTATCCAAGACAATGGGCCGGGATGGGGTAGAGATTGAGATAACAGGTGCTGAGTATGTAAAACTCATTCTCACGTTATGAATTTTTGCAAGCAGAAAAGAGAGAAAATTTTCACAGTCCTCGTTAGAAAAAATAGGGGCCGCAGGCAGAGCAGGAGTAACAATGTCACTAATGGTGTTGAATAGCACCTCAGGATTGCCTCTGCTCTTTGTAACCAAGTGTGAGAAATGGGCAGCCCTCGCATCTCTGATCGCATTATTAAAAGAAGCTATAAGGTCCTTAAGATAGAGGTGGTGAACATTTAGATGAGTTTTCCTCCACCTGCGCTCCACTTTACGACAATCACGTTTTAGACAGCGAATACTGTCATTTAGCCAAGGAGGAGATTTAGAGGCAGAAACACTCCTCGTCTTAACCGGACAGATTTCATCTAAAATAAAACGGCAATAATTATTAAAAAGACTGGTTGAGAAATCAACACCATTTTGAGGAGATAGCTCTAAGTTAAAAGCATCCACAAATTTCTCTGCTGTGGAGGAGTTTAAGATGCGAGAGCTAACCATCCATCTGACAGGGGACAAAGGCTCATTAAAAGACAAGTTAAAAACAATAACATAGTGATCAGAAATAAAAATGTCCTCAGAGCAAATAAAATCAATATTCAAACCGAAAGAAAAAACAAGGTCCAGTGTGTGGCCTTTCCTGTGTGTAGGACCGGACACATGCTGAGTCAAATGAAAAGAATCCATAATGCTCATAAAGTCTCTGGCGAATGGGTCGGAGTCATCATCAACGTGAATGTTAAAGTCCCCAACTATAAGCACCCTAGACAGCTTCATAGTAGCGGATAAGAAGTCGCTGAGCTCCGATAAAAATAACCTGTTATATCCAGGTGGACGATACACCACAGCACAGTAGAAAGGATCCTTGTTACCAGTTTTAAGCAGCTGCAGCTCAAACGAGCGAAAAAGTCCAGTTTTCACGGAGCGGCAGGAGAAATGGTCCTGGAAAGCCACGGCAAGCCCGCCACCCCGACCAGACAAACGAGGCTGGGTAATAAAAGTATAGCCATCCAGGCAGAGTTCAATAAGTGACGAGTAGTCTACATCCCGCTGCCAGGTCTCAGCCAGGAATAAAAAATCGAGTTTTTTAGATAATATAAAATCATTCAACAAGAATGATTTATTAGAGAGAGATCGAGCATTAAAAAGCGCCATATTCAGTGAGCTAGAAGCCTCATTATTTGCAGAGGCTCGAGTTAGTGGACGTAAATACACAGGGTTTGAGCCGTCACTTGGATGAGTGACGAAACGTTTCTCTTACTGCAAAAGCTACATCCAGACGAACAGAATCAAACTTCAGGGAATGGTGGAGGTGGTGGGACTGGGGGGTGGAAGGTGTGGAAAGTGTGGGGTGGGGGAGTAACAGGTCTGTCCCTGTTTGTGGAAACCACAGGAGGAGCTGTTCAGGCTGTTGCTGGGTGTGAATTGTTGATGGAGTCTTTAAACTTGTAGTTGCTGTTTTCCAGACTGAAGCAGAGTCGTTAGCTGAAAACTGGTTTTAGAGGTTCATTCAGGACACCTTCTCAGGCTCTTACAGCCTTACCTGTATCATAACAAAGTGTATAAACCCCAATCCACCTTTAACATGGTCCTTCTCCCAAACCTTCAAACAGGACTTTCTGGCCCTGTCATAGTAAAGGGCTGCTTAGAATATTAGAGCCAACGTCACAAAGTTCCTCCTGAAGTATAAGTGAGTGAGAGAGTTCCCTCACTTTGCAGCACAACACGTCTCACAAGATTTCTACAAGCAATCAGAGTGAAATTTGTACTTTGTGTTGTCAGATGAACATATGAGACACTTTGACTCTTCAGTGCAGTGTGGAGCCTAACAAAGATCTGTTTTGTGTCCCAGCTGATCAGCAGGAGGAGAAGAGTCTGACGGAGCAGCAGAGGAACATTTTCAGCCATCTGGACTCAGCTGAGTCACTACAGAGGAAACAATGAGCTCAACACAGAAGGTGAGGAAAATATCACAGTTTCACCAAATAATCAGTCACGTCTAAAACTCTCATACTCCCAACCTGTTATATGACTGTGTTGCATATTATTGTATACTATATATTTTTAAATTATGTGTACAAACATTAAGAAGTCACACGCAATTGTTACTCTTTATTATTATTATTATTAGTAGTAGTATTAATTGAATTTTCAATTCAATTCAGTGTTATTTATTATGGAGCCCCGCAAGGGACATGGGAGAAAAAATATAGAGCTGAAGTTTTGCGAGATACTTCATCTTTATTTTTTCATCTTTATGTCCCTTGCAGGGTTCCGTAATTTATACAGCGCCAAATCACAACAATAGTTGCCTCAAGATGCTTTGTATTGTAAGGTAGACCCTACAATAATACATACAGAGAAAACCCAACAATCATATGACCCCCTTTGAGCAGCACTTTGGTGACAGTGGGAAGGAAAAACTCCCTTTTCACAAGAAGAAACCTCCAGCAGAACAATGCTCACAGAGGGGCGGGGCCATCTGCAGTGACCAGTTGGGGTGAAAGAAGGAAGACAGGATAAATGACATGCTGTGGAAGTACATTATTGTAATAATTATTATTATTGTTCAAATGGACATCACATTTTTTCATCACCCCCATTTACTGATATAAATAATATTATACCACTTATCAGAGGAAATGTACCTTTATTCTGTACTTAAGTAGACATATAGATACTATTGTCAAGAAATACTCCAGTAAAAGCTGAAGTACAGATTCAACTTCTTTACTCAAGTAAAAGTAAAAAAAAAGTATGGCCTCTGAAATGTACTCTGAGTAAAAAATTAAGTAGCTGCACCTATTTTTATGCAAACCTAACTGAACCTTGTGCTTTATTAATGTAATAATAAAATAAGAGTAGTAGATGAAATACAAACTATTTATTTCTAATGAAGGTACTCTGTTTGAATCAGTTAAGTAGAAAATGAAGGAGAATAAAACGTGTATTTTCTGTTGCCTACACTGTAGAGGGCGACTTTGCCTCTAAACAGGAACACGAGCAGGGAAGAGGTTAAAGTGGGATTGAGCAGGTGGGAACCCTAAAATCAGCTGTAGTGGCTCAGCGTGGGGAAAAGAATCACAGCTCACAATAATTTCTATTGAGAGCTCCAGTAGATTTTCTTAAAGTACAGGCTGTGATCAGCTGACCTGCTGCTCTCTGTGGATGTACACAACTGAATTCAACCAGATGTCAGCAGATGTTTCATGAGCTGTCCTGGCTGATTTCCATCCTCTACACCAGTGGTTCCCAAACTTTTTTTGCTAGGCCCCCCTTTGTTTTACAAGAATAATGTTTTTTTTAAAACTCCTTTTTTGCGTTTCCGTGTGGACAAGGAATGCAGAGTTCGCCATGCAATGTCAAGGGTATGTGCCTTTTTTCACGTCACGCTGTGCGCCATGTTATTGTTTACATGAGATGAATTGCAGAATGGCAGATAGAGACAAAACACTGTTACTGTTAATCTGATTATCTTCAGTTTTTACATGCTCACATATACACACGCAGTTACTGTCCCTGCATTTAGAAAGGCAGAGGCGTCACGGTGTGATTATTTTACGTGTAGTTAATTTTTTCCTGTGTAATAATATTCAACATTGCTATCAATACATTGTTCCAAAAATGCCTCTCTGTGCAAAATGGGTTTAAAAACATAAACAGCTGTGGGATACTGTTTGTCCATGATTTGAACAGCCCAGCACGTGCTCCCGACGAAGGGAAAACAGGGCTCGCAAAATTTCAAAATCCCTGGTAGCCCTTCGGGCAGGGACTCTTCAGTTTGTGGTAGCCCAAAATAAATTTAAGTAGCCCGAATAAAAAAGAGAGCAATTTTTTGATTGATGTTTTGCTTCCTGTTTCGTTTCCTTTACAATATTATACATTAAAGTATAATATTGTAATGGAAACAAAACATTAATCAAAAAATTGTTGAAACACAAATTACAACATTGTATAAAAATTACGATCATCAACTCAAATACTTGGTTCTAATTGAACAGAAATTTCTATGAACTTGTAAGAACTGTGTAGAACATGAATCAGTCTGTGTCAGATGCTGAATTTTAAATTTCCACTGAAGTCAAGGGTAAGAGATAAGTGGAACCAAGATCTAGGCCATTTTTTTTTAAGTTTGCAAAGACTGCTACATTTTGCCAATGGTAGTTCACTCTTTGCAACATAGTACGCTGTTCTAAACAGATTTTTCATGTTTAGGTTTAGTAACAAAGGCGCTTGTCGACTCAGAAATCGAGGGAAAACTAACAACACACCCGGCAGAACATTATGTTATTTACACGGTGCACGCACGTAAGTGGGCATGCATAAAGCATTCGCTGTCAAAATAAAAGACGTGCACCAGATAAGAAGTTGCAACGCGCGTTTGCATACATATAAAAGGCTCTGTTTTTTCCGCTAGAGTGGGATTTTCATGGCATATTCTGCACCACATCTCTGTGCGTTCATCATTTCTTTGAAGCCAGCTCACCTCCTGCAACCGCTTTTCCGAGAATACGCGCTTCTTTTGCGGTTCGGACTCCTTCTGACATTTCTTTGGAGGTGGAGGAACACCAAAGTAATTGCTTAAAGGAGCTTGCTTCTTCGACATCTTTAAGAGTTATAAACAAGTGTGTGTCGTCCTCCAGAAAATCTTATGTACGCAAACGCGCGTTGCAACTTCTTATCTTGTGCGCATCTTTTATTTTGACAGCGAATGCGCACCTGCAGACCACTTTTGTGCACCCCTGGTTATTTAGCTTGTCATATTCCAGCCACAGAAATTCTTTTGTCCATGAAACCATAAAGCTGCACTTTCTTTTTCCCCTCATAGTCTGATTTGTCATAACTTTTCTGTTTTGTGGTAGGCTTTTCTTTGGCTGTCACTTCTTCACCCTGACCTGTCTTATTTGGCTCAGCACAACTAAAATATATATCCTGCTGCTTTTACACATGCACTCACATAACGCTCAGCGATTCTCTGCGCAATCAAGCTCTCACATGTTTAAACTTACTGTGGGAGATTTCACTTGTCAGATTTGAATAGTAAGCTAATGAGTGATAAGACGATGTCAGAGGAATTGGTGCGCAATTAATCGTCACTCACCAATCAGTACTGCCGCTTTCCATACACAGTTCGCGCGATCGCAAAGTGAAAGCAAAAAACAAGCGCAATGACATGATTACCCAGCTACAATTCTGAAAAAATGCAAAAGCATTGACATATATTTTTCCTTCCTATGATAGCCCGACGGGCAGGGCTGAGATCGATTTTGGTAGCCCGACTGGAAAATTCGCTAGCCCCGGGACGTCGGGCTAGCGATTTTGCGAGCCCTGGAAAACCAATTCTGCAGGGGAGACCTACCTTGGCACTTGTGCAGGTGAAACCAAAGGGAAGATATGCTTCACCATATTTTCTAGTCTTTGTCTTAGAATGAAGTTGGTTTGGAAAGACATTCAGCGATGCTTCTTCTCCTACTTTGCGTTTGTGTGGGCGCCCATGCTAGCAGTGTCCAAGCCCCCCCCCTTTTCATACCGCGCCCCCCCTTCCCTTTAAATCTAACCTCTCTTCTTCCTCTCCTGTCCTGTGTGTCTTATCTTTCTCCATCTCTGAGTGAAGTTAGCTCTTTCTTTTCTCTCCCTGTGATGTACAGCAGCTGGACCTTTAGCCAGCAACACACTGTGAGACAAACTGCACACAACGTGTATGGCTATCTAGAGACTAAAGTACTGCAACTGCAACTTATTAGCACCTGCAGTCGTTCAGGTGCAAAACAAAAATAAACACTGGCCCACTTTAAACCCTGACTATGTTTTACAGACAGTTTTGCCTCTTTCATCTTTTCATGTTTTACTGTTTAGATTCAAATTGGTTTGATGTTTGATGCCTGCAGTGATGACATAACTCCCCTCAAATGGCTTAAACCAAAATGTTTTCCTTCACTAAATCAAGCTAGTAACTGTTACACTGAATTTATGGTAAATGGTAAACGGCCTGGACCCTTATGAAGAGAATATCGAGGGAACAGTTTACCCTGCCCGGGATAGGGTTACCGGGGCCCCGCCCTGGAGCCAGGCCCGGGGAGGGTGCCCGAGGGCGGCGCGCCTGGTGGCCGGGCCTTGGTCCATGGGGCCCGCCGGGCACAGCCCGAAGAGGAGACATGGGCCCATCCTCCCAGGCCCACCACCCGCAGGAGGCGCCATAGGGGTCGGGTGCATTGTGTGCTGGGCGGCGGCCAGGAGCAGAGGCCCTGGCGGACTGATCCCCGGCTGCCAAGACTGGCAATAGGGACATGGAATGTCACCTCTCTGGTGGGGAAGGAGCCTGAGTTAGTGCGTGAGGTTGAGAGGTACCGGCTAGATATAGTCGGGCTCACCTCTACGCATGGCTTGGGCTCTGGAACCAGTCTCCTGGAGAGGGGCTGGACTCTGTCTCAGTCTGGAGTTGCCCCTGGTGAGAGGCGGCGGGCTGGGGTGGGTATTCTAATATCCCCTCGGCTTGCTGCCGGTACGTTGGGGTTTTTCCCGGTGGATGAGAGGGTTTGTTCCCTGCGCCTTAGGGTCGGGGAACAGGTCCTGACTGTCATCTGCGCTTATGGGCCGAGTGGCAGTTCAGAGTACCCAGCCTTCTTAGAGTCCCTGGGGGGGGTGCTGGAAGGTGCCCCATCTGGAGACTCTGTTGTCCTGCTGGGAGACTTCAGTGCTCACGTGGGTAACAACAGCGAGACCTGGAGGGGCGTGATTGGGAGGAACGGCCTCCCTGATCTGAATCCGAGTGGTGTTTTGTTATTGGACTTCTGTGCAAATCACAGTTTGGCCATAACGAACACCTTGTTCGAACATAAGAGTGTCCATAAGTGCACGTGGCACCAGGATGCTCTAGGCCGCAGGTCGATGATTGATTTTGTAATCGTATCACCAGACCTGCGACCATATGTTCTGGACACTCGGGTAAAGAGAGGGGCTGAGCTGTCAACTGATCACCACCTGGTGGTGAGTTGGATCAGGTGGCGGGGGAGGACGCTGGACAGACCCGGTGCACCTAAACGTGTAGTGAGGGTGTGCTGGGAACGTCTTGCAGAGGCCCCAGTCCCCAGTCCGTGAGATCTTCAACGCACACCTCCGGCAGAGCTTCAACAGCATTCCGAGGGAGACTGGGGACATTGAGTCCGAATGGACCATGTTCAGCGTCTCCATTGCCGGAGCTGCTGCAGTGAGCTGCGGCCGCAAGGTGGTTGGTGCCTGCCGTGGTGGTAACCCCCGAACCAAATGGTGGACACCAGAGGTGAAGGGAGCCACCAGGCTGAAGGAGTCCTATCGGGCTTGGTTAGCCTGTGGGACTCCGGAAGCAGCCGACAGGTATCGACAGGCTAAGCGGAATGCGGCTCGGGCAGTGGCTGAAGCAAAACTTCGGGTGTGGGAGGAGTTCGGAGAGGCCATGGAAAAAAACTTCGGACTGCCTCAAGAGATTCTGGCAAACCGTCAGGCGTCTCAGGAGGGGAAAGCGGTGCTCTACCTGCACTGTGTATAGTGCTGGCGGAGCGCTGCTGACATCGACTGAGAAAATTGTCAGGCAGTGGAAGGAATACTTCGAGGACCTCCTTAATCCCACTGACATGTTTTCCGAGGGGGAAGCAGGGTCTGGGGATGAGGGGAATGACCCGCCAATTTCGGGGCGAGGTCACTGAGGCAGTTAAACAACTCCTTGGTGGCAGAGCCCTGGTGTTGATGAGGTCCGCCCGAGTTCCTGAAGGCTCTGGACGTTGTAGGGCTGTCCTGGTTGACACGCCTCTACAATGTTGCGTGGAGATCAGGGGCAGTACCCTGGACTGGCAGACCGGGTGGTGGTCCCCATCTTTAAGAAGGGAGACCGGAGGGTGTGTTCCAACTACAGGGGATCACACTCCTCAGCCTCCCTGGGAAAGTCTATGCCAGGGTGCTGGAAAGGAGAGTTCGTCCGCTAGTCGAACCTCGGATACAGGAGGAACAATGCGGTTTTCGGTCCTGGTCGCGAACACTGGACCAGCTCTTTATCCTCTCAAGGATACTCGAGGGTGCATGGGAGTTTGCCCAACCAGTCTACATGTGTTTTGTGGACTTGGAGAAGGCATTCGACCGTGTCCCTCGGGGTGTCCTGTGGGAGGTGTTGCGGGAGTATGGGGTGTCTGGCCCATTGCTACGGGCCATTCGATCCCTATACAACCATTGCAAGAGTTTGGTTCGCATTGCCGGCAATAAGTTGGACTCTGCCCCGTGGGTGATGGGCTCCGCCAGGCTGCCCTTTGTCACCGGTTCTGTTCATAATTTTTATGGACAGGATTTCTAGGCGCAGCCAAGTGGCGGAGGGCTTTCGCCTGGTGGCCTCAGAATCTCATCTCTGCTTTTTGTGGATGATGTGGTTCTGTTGGCTTCATCAGGTGAAGGCCTCCAGCTCGCACTGGAGCGGTTCGCAGCCGAGTGTGAAGCAGCGGGATGAGGATCAGCACCTCCAAATCTGAGGCCATGGTTCTCAGCCGGAAAAGGGTGGAGTGCCCACTCCGGGTCGGGGATGAGTTCCTGCCCCAAGTGGAGGAGTTCAAGTATCTCGGGTCTTGTTCGCGAGTGATGGGAGAAGGGAGCCGGAGATCGACAGACGGATTGGTGCTGCGGCTTGCAGTGATGCGGACGCTGCACCGGTCCGTCGTGGTGAAGAGGGAGCTGAGTGTAAAAGCGAAGCTCTCAATTTACCGGTCGATCTACGTCCCCTACCTCACCTATGGCCACGAGCTGTGGGTAGTGACCGAAAGAACGAGATCGCGGATACAAGCGGCAGAAATGAGCTTCCTCCGAAGGGTGGCTGGCCTCTCCCTTAGAGATAGGGTGAGAGGTTCGCCATCCGGGAGGGGCTCAGAGTAGAGCCGCTGCTCCTCCACGCCGAAAGGAGCCAGTTGAGGTGGTTCGGCATCTGACAAGGATGCCTCCTGGGTGAGGTGTTCGGGCATGTCCCACCGGAGGAGGCCCAGGGCAGACCCAGGACGCGCTGGAGAGATTATATCTCGGCTGGCCTGGGAACGCCTTTGGTGTTCCCCGGATAAGCTGGAGGAGGTGGCTGGGGAGAGGAAGGTCTGGGCTTCTCTGCTTAGGCTGCTGCCCCCGCGACCCGGCCTCGGATAAAGCGGATGAAGATGGATGGATGGATGGATGGATGGATGGTAAACGGCCTGTACACACATTCACACACTGGTGATGGCAAGCTACATTGTAGCTGGGGCGCACTGACAGAGGCAAGGCTGCCGGACACTGGCGCCACTGGGCCCTCTGACCACCACCAGTAGGCAACGGGTGAAGTGTTTTGCCCAAGGACACAACGACTGAGACTGTCCGAGTCGGGGCTTGAACCGGCAACCTTCCAATTACAAGTCGAACTGCTACCTCTTGAGCCACGATCGCCCCAATTTATTATCATTGAATAGATTAGAAAATTATAGAAATATATGATTGGAAACTCAACAGAAAATATAATAAAGTAGGGAGCTGGTAAACTTGTATTACTATTCTGAGTGTGTTAGCATCCTAGTCTTAATATTAGTGTAAAACAGGAGGGATGGGCATGATCTTAGTGTTTGAACAGTCATGAATTATTTTTAACACCAGGTTGGATGTAATGTGTTGGAACTACCAGCAGGTGGGGATAAGAGACCTTTAAGGTGTTTGGTGCCACACTCCACCTTCAGGTTTAAAACTAGTGTTAATGGAGGGAGTTTGAAGGTTCAGTTTGTTCCACGACTGCATTTCACTCACTGCCTCTGTTTGTATCTCTGTCACTGCAGGACCAACATGGACCGAGAAGTCAGCGCTCTCAGGAGGCCGACAAACCTCACAGAAGAAAGAGAGAGAAAAAACACACCTGTGACGAGTGTGGGAAGGATTTTACTTGGAAGTATGAACTAAAACTTCATCAGGTCATCCACACTGGAGAGAGACCGTTCAGCTGTGACTTGTGCGGAAAGTCTTTTTCCTGGTTGTGTTCCCTAAAAACACACCAAGTCATCCACAGTGGAGTTAAAGCATACAGCTGTGATCAGTGTGGCAGAGCTTTTACTCAAAGTAGCAGCTTACAGAGGCATCTAGTTACCCACTCTGGAATGAAGGCATACAGCTGTGACATATGTGGAAAAACTTTTCGCCACATAGAGAGCCGAAATAAACACCTACGCATTCACACCAGACATGTGGTGTACTGCTGTGAACAGTGTGATAAACAGTTTATAACGGGCACAGATTTGCAACGCCACATGTTTACCCACACTGAGGAGAGACCTTATAAATGTGACCTGTGTGAGAAGACTTTTAAAGCTCCACGTTACCTAAGGCAACACCAACAGATCCACACCAGAATGAGACTTTACAAGTGCAGTTACTGTGAGGTATGTATTTATATTATCTTGTCATTTTAGCCTGACTGTTTGGAACAACTCTGCTCATTAAACTGTGTTAGCATGTTAGCAATTTTACTGCATGGAAAAAAAGCTCTGAGTGATTATTCAGATTTTCATTTCAGTTATGATTTTTGTTTACACAAGCTGGAAAATTAATATGCTGAAAATTAATATTATAGTGTTATTTAATGTTCAGGCAGTTTCCTGGTATATCATGGTATTGTTATTATTTTCTGGCCTTTTGTTTACAGCGGCTCATTCCTCTGTCAGGAGTACATGGAATAAAATAAAAACACAAATGAAAATAAGTACAAAACCAATCATTCAGTAAGCTTCTCTTATGGTTAACAAAGTTGTATCATTACGAAATGGTATTGTAGTATTGTAGCAGTAGTATCATTGCTTATTTATAACTTTAGTGCTTTTAGACATTAGTGTTAAAATACTCATTTAATATTATAATTGCAGTGTCATGGGGGTAGTAGTGTTTTTCGTGTCTCAGTCAGCTGAGTGTTATAACTGCACAGTTACAGTGTTATTAATGCAGTATTAAATTAGTATTATTGCAGTGTTACATTAGTAGTTTAGCACTATGTTGGTACCCTGCAAATATTAGCATAGTAGTACTTTAGTGTAACTCAGACGTTACTGTAATATTAAAGTAGTATTACTGCAGTATTATGGTGATAGTATTGTACTTATTTTAGCCCAGTAAACTGAGTGTTATAATGTAAACAGTAAAATGTAATTGGACGTCTGCAGAGATGCTGTTTATTTCAGGCGACGTTCAGGATAAAAGTGTTGAAGGACTGACTTACACTGTCTTTGTGTCTTTGTTTAGAAGCAGAGCGACACAGATGGATCCAGTTCTCAACCCTGTCATCACTGTGGTGGTGGGAAAGACTTTTGTTGTGACCTTTGTGGAAAAACTTTCAGTCACCAATACACTCTAAAAAGACATCAACGTAGACACACTGGAGAAAAAATTAAATACTGCAAAGAATGTGGGAGAAGCTTCACTACACCAACTAAGTTAAAACGAGATGAACTGATTCACAGTGGGGTTAAAAAGCACCTCTGTGATCAGTGTGGGTCATCCTTCACCACTGCAGTCAACCTTAAAAGACATAAACGAGTCCACACAGGAGAGAAACCATACAAGTGCAGACACTGTGACAAAAGCTTCTCACAATCAGGTAATCGTAACCTTCATGAACGTACACACATGGAAGGAAACTACAGCTGTGACCAGTGTGACAAGAGCTTCAGGAATCTCAGTTCATACTCCGAACACAAACGATCCCACGTTACTAATAAACTGTTTCACTGTTACCAATGTGCCCAAACATTCACCTCATTATCTGCTCTGTGCAAACATCAGTGTGATCATTCAGGGCTGAAATCACTCCCATCACAGTGAATCTGAAGAGACAGAAAGATCCTCTTCTAGTTTCAGGATCAGACTTAAAACCCTTGAGATCAGGCTCCACAGAGTTCAGGTGTAAAAATGTGATGATGAAGCTGAGAATGAACATGTTCCTCTAGTGCACTGAGAAAAATTAAACAGGTGATGAGTAAGATATACATACTGGGTGCTGACCACACTGCGCAGGGATTGACTTGTGAGACTTCTTGAGGACACAGGCTTGTATGACTGGACAACAACGTTGGTTGCTGCATGCACAAACGAGGCTGCTATCAACGTGGGTATGTTCAGTGGCATTGTGCCAAAACTCCAGCAACTCGCTACAGTTGGAGACTCCCTTGTGCACATTCTGTGCACAGCACACACACTGGAGAATTGCTTAAAATCAGTTGATCGCAACTGTGAGACATTTAATCGCTGTGTGGTCAAGCTGCTGCAGTTTTATTTGCAAATAAAAGTGGAGCAAAAAAAAAATGCTTGAAGACCACCTGCCAGCCATTATAATGTAACTGGCTCCAAGTGATAACAGTGACTTGTAGCATATCTGCAATAGAGTGTTTTCAATGCGTACTAAAAACCGTCTCCTGGGACTCACCTGAGTAGCTCACTAAAAAAGTTATGTGCACCCCTGGTTAGAGTCTGACAGCTGCTGGTAAGAATGACCTGCAGTAACGCTCCTTCCTACACTGTGGGTGTAAAAGTCTACTGCTGAACGAGCTGCTCAGTGCTTGTACCGTCTCATGCAGAGGTGGGACATGTTGTCCATGATGGATGTGAGCTTAGACCAGCGGTCCATCATTTGTTTCGTACCAGGTCGCGAGAGTTGAGGCTCGGGCATGAAATTTATGGTTTTCAGAGTTTTTATCGTTAACTCGGTTTCCCTGGGACTTCTCCCGTGTGTTATGAATTAATTTCAAATATTTACATGTTACCATAGCGACCAGAGAGCATTAACGGGCAGAGAGGAGGATGTTACTCTCAATGTTGTTGGCGCATTTTCAGGAGGAGGCTGCTAATGAAGTTAGCGAATTCAGGTTTACTAAAACATTTACAAAATACCACAGTTTTTGTCTTGGTCATATTATTTTATTCTGTTGTATTTATCCGCGACACCTTAAATGCCGGTACGGGAAAATATTTTTTGACATTAAACTGGTCCGTAGTGCAAAAAAGGTTGGGGACCGCTGGCCTAATACATGATAGACACCAAATACACAACAAACTCAAAACGCTGGGTCAAATGACCCAGAACCATGACAGTGACATCTATATAGTCTATATCTAGACATGGTGTTGCAGTGCTATGAAGGAACTGCAGTGTTTGGAGGAGTTAAGCGTGTCAGCTAACATTAAAATTCTGATTCAAAAGTTTCCATTTAAACTGAGAGAAACATGAAACAGGATCTTCAAGAGGACTGGCCAAAGAGCATGTTTCCCAGATTTTGGATAACAAATGGAGTTTCAGCTGTGCAAATGGTCATAGCAAAATGTTTATTCTGTAAACTGTATGGAGGAAAACCCAGCCAACAGTACAGCGTAGTATTGTAAAACGGTATTTAGTAGTGTTCACTTGCATGACAAGCAGAGCCGTGCACCTTGAAGGGATTACTTTTTAGATACTGACTCATGTTTAATGCAACATCACAAAGTTATTGCTTGTCATGAAGTGAAACCAGCTCTCCCTCCAGGACTATTTGACAAAAAAAGACTTTTTACTCCTAGAAGAAGGTGGAAACAAATCCAGTACATTTCAGACCTCTCTGGAAACTGTGGATTTGAGAATATTTACCATTGCTACAAGAATGACAGAAATGGATAAAAAGGAAAATGTGAAGCTACAAACCGATGAACTAGATTACTGGTAGAATGATGTATGAATGAAACATGGTTTGCCCTCTTATGCATATTGTATTAATGTATCATGACTTATTATGGCTCCTTTAAGTTAAAAACCACTCCTGCATGTTTTAGTAATAAAATCTTTCATCAGCTTCATAAATTGTAACACTGCTCATTTTAAGTGTTTTTCATTTAGTGCTCCAACAGCTGGATATTAAACTCATAATCAGCATAAGCAGCTGTTTGTTTTCATTAGTGTGTTTTCACTATGACAAAACACAACATAAAATACTTAATATAACCATGAGATGTGATTTCAGAAGTATTTTGTATATTGTGTAGGAAAAGCTGCCCTGTACCGTAAAAGCTGAGCATCAAAGTCAGTGTCCAGCCAGAGACGTCTACCTCAGATAAAACTGACATATTAGATATCAAATAACTGAAATGGCTGAAACTTTAATCCCAATGTAAAACAGAAGAAAGTTCCTCCCTCCCTTTAATTGTGTTTTGTTCTGTACTGTGTCATAAATCTAGAGTGAGAACAAGAGTCTGAGACATGAAAACACCCGTTCAAAGGCATTGTGTAGTGCAGATTAGTCTGTGTTAGTCAGATGACTTCAAAACACAAATCTAAAGCAGGTTTTCCATCTATGAAAGTTCCTGTTCTGATGAGTCGAGAGAGAAAATTATTTCAGCTGCTAGTTCAATTCCAGCTTCTTTGGTTTTGTTGTTTAAGTCTTTTCAAGTTTCTATCAGTGCAGTTTGAGAATATTGAAAAAAAATATTCAGTGACAGGAAAGAACCAGCGAGGAAAATCTGAGAATATCAGGAACAACATGAGCGTTCAAAGCTGTCATAGAAAATGTTTTTAGTTTAAGGTCAAAAATATATATGAAAGAAATCTAAAGTAAACCATACTCATTAAACTGAACATATTATTACTGCTTTGAGAATTACATTGAAAAAATAATATTAGATGAAATACTAATTCAAGATTAATGTAAAAATGTCAATATAAAGTTGATAGAGCATGTGAGAGTGGTTAAGTTAATGTCTCTTGTCTAGATGAAGGCGTAGAGATTCAGTATCTTCAGTCTTCAGTGGACACTCCATTTCTGGCACAAAACACCTGTAAAAGATGGTCGATTTAGGAGGTGACCCGACAACTTCAGCTTGTCAAACATAGCAATGGAGCAGTATGTTTTTAAAAAAAAAATCTAATTAAGCATGCACTCAGTACCCTAAGAATTATTATGGTAGTTAAACACAGTGATAGTTGTATATCATATTATATTACTTCAAACAGAGGTGATCCAGTAATGCTGCACTAATGAATTAGACTAACTATTCACTTCAGCTAAAGTTATTAAGTTAGCTAAAGAGTTGGGATGGTGTGTAAGACATAAATAAAGCTCAAATACAAAGGTTTGGACACCGTTTTGCATGTTTGCCTACTGTAGGGGTCTCTGCAAGCATACAGGGCTCTGAGAGGGTACAAGATGACAACTTTGGATTTCTACTAGAAACAGTCGATCATATTTGTTTGTCAAAGCTGAATTCAGGGCAAACTACGCTAAATTAGCGTTTTTAGCTAGCAGCTACAATAAGCATAAAACTTACTGTACGGCTATCATTTGTTAACATGACGCTTGTTCTTATACATGTAATACATTTATTACCAACCTGAGAGTTTATCTGCTGGTCATTCGACATGACGAATGACTTCTGAAGTCTTAATTCAGCTCAAGATGCTGTAGATGCCCGTCAGTAACACTTTCAGTCCGCTAGCAAAATGTAGTTCTATTAATCTGCGCTTGAACCGGAACCGGATGTAAGTCCCAAAAAACTGAATTTTGGAACTGAAACTGAATGGTGAGAAGTGAAACTGAAATTATTTGAGAGCTGAATTTTTAAAGGATAAAATGCAGTTTCAAAGCAAATCAATTCATTTTCAAAATATAAAATTCAATTTCAAATTAGACTAATTCAAATTCAGTTTTCAAAAGCTTTTATTCAAGTTACAATTCAGATTCAATCTGAGCAATTCAAATTCAAATTTAACTTATTCAAATTCAGTTTCTGATGGCTCAGATTTCTGCCCATACCGGAACACCAAGGCAGAAACAATGCGCGTGCTCTTCGTGAGCTCGTTCCCAGCTCGTTCCCAGCTCGTAACCAGCGCGCTTTGCTGTCAAGGGCGATCATTGGTTAATGGTGATCATGTGACTGATGAAAGCCAGGTCCTTTTATTTAGTAAAAATGTGATGAATAGTTAAATATTTTTGTTGCGGAGCACAGACAGGACTCCGCACACACATTAAAATTTTTTTTATTAAAAAACAAAAGATTGCCTCAACAAAAGGGCTCTTTGGTCATCCATCAGGAAAGGGGCCGCCCCCACCCCCCTCTGCACGTGCCTGTAAACCAAAGAAAATAAAATAGAAAATAATGTGAGTTATTTTCTATTCCCCCCCTTCTTCAAATCCAACAAAAGTGGTATCAAACGTTTGTGCTGGTTTATGCTGCAAAAATTTTTGTGTTTGTGCTACTATCATTTTAAAGATATTCAAGAAAATTTCTCGAGGTCATCAGAGGTCAACCAGTCCCCCCACAATAATGGAATCAAACAAAACTGGTGTCAATCAACTGTGCTACGTCTGTTTTAAAGATATTAACGAAAATGTAAAGGTCAAAAGGTCAACCAGCCCCCCCACATTACCCAAATCTTCAAAAATGATGTCAAACATTTGTGCTACGTTTGTGCTGCAATCATTTTAAAGATATTAATAAAATAATGTCTTGATGCGTGCTCAATCATCCAGGGAGGTACCTATTTCAATAGGTACCTCCCACAGGTCGCACTTGTTCCGCCAACGATGTGGAGATCGAGCTCTTTTAGATTGTTAAAATCAAGGCACTCAAAAAGATCCTCTGGAAAAGATTAAAATTCTTGGAACAGAGTTTAATACACAGAATCATAACAACAGGAAGAAAATACAGTTTTTCTTGCATTCTGGCAGCTGAGGCGAGAAAAAACAATACCATGTGGCAAAAACTTCATTAATACAATTGTAGATAATATTTGACCTAAATATGTGGGTCTTGTGATTTTAAACATGTAGGTTAGATGCTTATCACAGTGATTCCATTATATAAACACTCCAGTGTATGTATAGTGTATACATGTCAGTATAAGTCAAGTGTATACAGGTATATATGTCATACAAAATCCACAAAAATGCCTTTTGTGGCGTTTTTGCATTCAGCAGTTGCCTCATTGTTCTGACAAAGAAAACAAGCCTTTCGACTACACTACACACTGGAAACATGGTAACAAATAGGGATGGGTATCCTTTAAGTTTTATCCGATACCAGTGCCAAACCGGAAACTTTGAAACCGTGCCGGTGCTTAAACGGTGCTCGAACTGGAGCTTAAAGAATGGAAAACACAAACTTTGTACAAAAACCTCTTATGTTTTTATTTTTAGCAGTCTCTTTTTTTCTGCAAAATAATAACCAAGTTAGCCTTTTCTGTCGATAAAACATACCTCCTTTGGTTGGAACCGGTGCTACACTGGCAGGGCTAGAGGCCAGGACTCTCCTCTTCGGGTTCATGGGAGATGTTGCTAACTCCTGGTCCGATAACAGGCACCACATCCGCAGTAGATGTGCTCGGTGTGAGGTCTCGCAGCAAGCTATCAAATACAGTGCGTTTTCTAGCTTTTACAAAAACACTATGCATCACCAGGTGTTTCATCAGATGCTGTGAAGTACAGCCAGACTTGAGTGCTTCGCCTTGGGCATTTTTAATCTGTAGATCTGTTGGAGGGTGTTTTGGTACCATTCTTTATTCATGGCTGTGTTTGGGGGCAAAATTGTGAGCAGACTCCCTTGGATGAGAAGCAACCCCACACATGAATGGTCTCAGGATGCTTTACTGTTGGCATGACACAGGACTGATGGTAGCGCTCACCTTTTCTTCTCCGCACAAGCCTTTTTCCAGATGCTTCAAAAAAACCGGAAAGAGGCTTCATCTGAGAATATGACCTCAGCAGTCCATTCACCATGTTTACATGATTTTTGTTTAATTAAATCATGTTAACATGAAATAAACAGAAAAGGAAAATTGTGACAACAAATTCTCTTTCTGACTTCTTTAGAAATATATTTTTCTTTTGGTTTTTTTATTCTTAGTTTTTTGTTTTTTTTTCCAGCTCCAGTCCGTAAAGTTAATCTCCAACAAGTAGGACAAAGGATCACCTGCAGCTCAGACGGGATCTACCCTCAACCTGAGCTCACCTGGTCCACCAGCCTTTCATCCAGCATCACCAACAACACAACAGTCCATCAGACTGACCAGCAGCTTTACAGTATCAGCAGTTCTCTGATACTTCCAAACAGTGACATGGATCTATATTACATCTGTGCAGTCAGCACTTGCAGAAACAGGAAGAGAGCAACCGTCAAATAAAGAGATTATACATCCATCTAGTGCAGACGTTCCCAAAGTGTGGGGCCCGCCCCCTAGGGGAGGCGCAGAGCTATTGCAGGGGGGGCGCGGCATGAAAAGGGAAAAAACAAAACAAAAAAACGCTTGGACACTGCTACCACGCAAAGCAGGAGATGAAGCATCGCTGAATAGGTTTCCAAACCAACTTCATTCTAAGCCAAAGACTAGAAAATATGGTCAAGCATGTCTGCCCTTTGGTTTCACCTGCACAAGTACTGAGGTAGGTCTCCCTGCAGAATTAGGTTTCCCTGCGTCGGGAGCAGCGCTGGGCTGTTCAAATCAGGGACAAACAGTATCCCACGGTTGTTTATGTTTTTGAACCCATTTTGCAGAGGGATTTTTTGAAAAATGTATTGATAGCAATGTTGAACATTATTACACAGGAAAAAAAACAACTACATGTAAAATAATTACACCGTGATGCCTCTGCCTTTCTAAATGCAGGGACAGTAACTGCCTGTATATGTAAGCATGTAAAACCTGCAGAGTCAGATTCAGTGGCGTGTCTAGAAAGTTTTTGTTGGGGGGGCCAGGTAGGGGCACAGATTTGGAGAAGGGTGGCAGATGTAATTGGCAGATAATGTTAAAAAAAGAATTCTACCAACCGTTAACCATAATTCAATAACCCTATAAACCGAATAACTGAATTAGCTTTTAACTCTTATTAGAATGAGATTTTAACCACTACAGTGCAAAGTTTTTAGATACTGCGTTAATAAAGTACAAGAGATACAATCAGTGCTTTGTCAGTGTTTACTCAGCAATCAAGGACAGCAATATTTGCATAGTATTTTTACTGACATATAGTGCACATATGTTTTAGGCAAAAACATTTTTGAATATTAAAATATGAACATTTTTAACATACAACTGTCAAATTAGCCAATGCCAATGCAAAACTTTATCTGCCTATTAAAAAAAGAAGATAATCTTATTGCAAACTGGTGTTTGATTTTGAAACAGGAAAAAAGTGGGGAAACAACTGAAAAGACTAATATTTGAATAAAACCTGAAAGCAAGTAAATACTTTCTATGCTGCCTTATGGTAAACTTTGGTAATATTGATGTATAAAGAACAACACTGGCTGATGATGAAATACAGTCAGCTGGCATGGTGACACTGCCAGTATTAACCCGCAGGGCTGGACTGGGACAAAATTGGGCATTTTGACTACAGACCGGCCCACCAGGTATTGGCTACTGGGTGACCCCCTCGTCTGGGGATCTCCTCAGCCCTTCCCAGGAAGGTGGCACGGATGCCCCTCCGGTGGTACTCCTTGGGCTCTCGCACTCTGGGGCCTCTGGATGTCTGGAGCCTGGATCTCCTCCATGCCTGCTTCATGCCCTGGGGACGGGGCTATGGCCCTCCACACCCTCTAGCAGACCGTTACATGGGGAAACCTTTTTATATACAAGCGCTGATCCACACAGGTGTGCACACGGGTGTTCACTGTTCGTAGACAAACTACACCTTTCTTAGCTGCTACTTCAAAGCACATTGTGCGCTGTCTGTCCTGCGTGCTGCACAACAACTTTCAATATTTAGTATTTACTGCTGTTCACACTTAGCTAGATTAACGTGATGGTGTTGTGTTTAGTATGTTGCTTTGGTTTTTTTTGGTTTTTTTTTTGCTTGTCTTCTCCTTTTCTCTCAACAGGTGATCCAGGAGATTTTTTTTTTCTCTTTGTCTTTGTAAGTGCCCTTTCTCACTGTCCCTTTTCCTTCTGTTTTTCTTTTTTCCTTCCTCTCTTTCTTTCTCCCTTTCCTATCCCCCAGTCATGTCTGTCTCATCTGTAACAACTGAAAATAAAATAAATAATAATAACAAAGTTTGATCAAATGGACCAATACGGCAATGCCATGATGATCCATTTGGCAAAATAAATCCATTTGGTATCCTTGTTGGTCTTCAGACAACAATTCTGACGGCTTAAGAACCAAATGGGACAGGCAAAAAAAAAAAAAAAAAAAAAAAAAAAAAAAAAAGGGGGGGGAAACAACTGAAAAGACTAATATTTGAATAAAACCTGAAAGCAAGTAAATACTTTCTATGCTGCCTTATGGTAAACTTTGGTAATATTGATGTATAAAGAACAACACTGGCTGATGATGAAATACAGTCAGCTGGCATGGTGACACTGCCAGTATTAACCCGCAGGGCTGGACTGGGACAAAAATTGGGCATTTTGACTACAGACCGGCCCACCAGGTATTAAAACCATAAAGCCTTTGAATGAAAACAAACGCTGTTGTGACAGTGATGTACACTGTCTTTTGGTATATGTATGATTTCTATAAATTTTACGTCAGATAAAAACTTTGTTCGCAAGATTCAGATAGTTATTTAATAACAGCCAGACATTTTAAATGAGAATAAGAAAGTATTTCTTTGTGCCCCCCTTTCCCTGTTAATGCCCTACCTGGCCCCCTGGCAAAACTTTGCTAGACCCGCCCCTGCACAGTTACCAGCTGTCAGCTACTTAGAAAAGGATCCTGGTGTTATTTGTCTCTCAGAAACAGCTCATAACTTCCCTTCAACTCATTCATGTCACCTAAAAGGTAAACCTGTTTCTCCATCACCTGTTCAGCTCTGATGATTCAGCAAGGACATCTCCTGGTTTCATCTTCATGTTTCCCTCTCACCACATATACAAACCGATATCATGACCAGGAGCTTTTACAGCTGTGGCTCCAGCAAACATCAGCTGATACTAGAAATTAATATTAAATAAATTCTAACAACAGCTGATCAAGCTTAAACGTGCTGCTGTTGTTTAGCGCAACATCCGCTGGTTTCCTCTTTCTGGCGCAAAGTGGGTGATAAACAAACAAGAGAGAAAAGCCGATCAGCTGATCATTGATCAGTTTCATGATTGAAGTAGGAACAGGAGAGGGAGGGGGAGAGAATGAGAGAAGAAGAGGCAGCTGTGCAGCAAAGACACAGAATAAATCCAGCTTTGTGTCTTTTTCATTATAGCTAAAGTCCGGGACAAACTGCGTCTCTTCTCAGCTCAATACCAAACGCGTAATATTTTCTCTGAATGAGGGACCATTCCATTTTTTAAGGAGCCGTTGGCAACTCTACTAACTAACCTTATGAATAAAATAAAGTTCACCATCAGTAACATCACAGCACCCACCCAGCTGTGTAGAAACTCCGTCATGCTAGCTAGTACGCAGTACGAGTTATTGTAACTGACTGTAAAAAGTCAGCACAACGAAAATAAACTCCACCTAAACTTGGTTCATATCTGACCCAGATAGACTGCAGGTCATAACTTCTTACCTGAAGTTCAGTTCACCTGACACTCGGACTGGCGGCCGCCTCGGGTCTCTCCTCCTGCCTCCCCTTCTCTCATCCACCTGCTGGCCTCTCATTGTTCATTACAAAGAAAATAAATAAATAAGTCATTAGCCCACCGGGCAAATGCCCGATGGCCAGTCCAGCTATGTTAGCCTGTTAATCTTTCGCAGAAAAATTGTTTTCTGCAGCGCCTCTTTCTTGCTTGGCTCTCCTACTTTGCTAACATGACGCTCATAGCGCAGAAGCCGATGCTGCATTCACTTACACTCGGATATCTGAGCTTCACTGTGAAAACATAATCGTGCATTTGATATTTCATTGAATTTTATTGTTTTAGCTTCGGGGTGGCACCTGGGGTGGCCAGTCTGGTTGGGGGGGTGGCCTGTGCCCCCCCAGGCCACCCCGCTGGACACGCCACAGGTCAGATTAACAGTATTTTGTCTCTATCTGCCATTCTGCAATTTATCCCATGTAAACAATAACGTGGCGCACAGTGTGACGTGAAAAAAGGCACATACCTTTGACATTGCGTGACAAACTCTGTATTCCCTGTCCACACGTAAACGCAAAAAAAGGAGTTTTAAAAAATCTCCGTTCTCGGTGATTCGATACGCCGTTTACATGTGGCCGAAACAGCTGCGTGTTCAAAAATACCCGTGTAGGTGCGGACGGAGCGTAAAAGAGTTAGTAGTTTATTTTCTTACTACCTGTAATTTATTGCAGATTATTTGTATTTGCTTAATTGTTTAATAAATGTTTGAGGTGTGAAATAAACCACAATGGAGCAAAATATGGGTCTGTGGTTGAAGGATGTGTTTGTGCGTGCTGGGGGGGCATGAACATTTTTCTTGTAAAACAAGGGGGGGCCCAGCAAAAAAAGTTTGGGAACCACTGATCTAGTGGAACATTTTCATCAGATCTTTACAGGAGATTCCATCTGAACTCTGTGGAGCCTGATCTCAAAGGTTTTAAGTCTGACACTGAAACCAGAGGATCTTTCTGTCTCTTCAGATTCATTGTGATCCAGTGATGAGTGATCACGCTGATGTTTGCACAGAGCAGACAATGAAGTGAATGTCTTGGCACATTGGTAACAGTGGAACAGTTTATTAGTAACGTGGGATCGTTTGTGTTTGGAGTATGAACTGAGATTCCTGAAGCTCTTGTCACACTGGTCACAGCTGTAGTTTCCTTCCATGTGTGTACGTTCATGATAGTTACGACTACCTGATCGTGAGAAGCTTCTGTCACAGTGTCTGCACTTGTATGGTTTCTCTCCTGTGTGGACTCGTTTGTGTTTTTTAAGCCCACATGCAGTGGTGAAGGATGATCCACACTGATCACAGAGGTGCTTTTTAACCCCACTGTGAATCAGTTCATGTTGTTTTAAGTCACTTGATGTGGTGAAGCTTCTTCCACATTCTTTGCAGTATTTCAGTTTGTCTCCAGTGTGTCTACGTTGATGTCTTTTTAGGGAGCCTTGCCAACTGAAGGTTTTTCCACAGAGGTCACAACGAAAGTCTTTCCCACCACCACGGTGATGACAGGGTTGAGAACTGGATCCATCTGTGTCGCTCTGCTTCTAAACAAAGACACAAAGACAGTGTAAGTCAGTCCTTCAACATTTTTATCCTGAACGTCGCCTGAAATAAAGAGCATCTCTGCAGACGTCCAATTACATTTTACTGTTTCAGTTAACACAGATGAAAATATAAATACATACCTCACAGTAACTGCACTTGGAGAGTCTCTTTCTGGTGTGGATCTCTTGGTGTTGTCTCAGGTGATGTGGAGATTTAAAAGTCTTCTCACACAGGTCACATTTATATCGTTCCTTACTGTGGGTAAACATGTGTTGTTGTAAATGTGCGTCTGCTGTAAACTGTCTGCCACACTGATCACAGCAGTACACATCATGTCCGGTGTGAATGCGTAGGTGTGTATTTCGGTGCCTTATTTGGCTGAAAGTTTTTCCACAAATGTCACAGCTGTATGCCTTAATTCCAGAGTGGGTAACTAGATGCCTCTGTAAGTTGCTACTGTGAGTAAAAGCTCTGCCACACTGATCACAGCTGTACGCTTTAACTCCACTGTGGATGAGTTGGTGATGTTTTAGGGATTCCTTCCAGGAAAAAGACTTTCCGCACAAGTCACAGCTAAACGGTCTCTCTCCAGTGTGGATGACCTGATGACGTTTTAGTTTAGTCTTCCCAGTAAAATCCTTCCCACACTTGTCACAGGTGTATGTTTTCTCTCTCTTTCTTCTGTGAGGTTTGTCGGCCTCCTGAGAGCGCTGACTTCTCGCTCCATGTTGGTCCTGCAGTGACAGAGATACAAACAGAGGCAGTGAGTGAAATGCAGTCGTGGAACAAACTGAACCTTCAAACTCCCTCCATTAACACTAGTTTTAAACCTGAAGGTGGAGTGTGGCACCAAACACCTTAAAGGTCTCTTATCCCCACCTGCTGGTAGTTCTAACACATTACATCCAACCTGGTGCTAAAAATAATTCATGACTGTTCAAACGTTTCACTGTAGAAAACATTGGATTAAATTTTGATTAAAGGCGATTAAATGTCATTCATTTTCAATCTATATTAATCGCATTTCAATTTGTATGAGCAAAAAAAAAACAAAAACAAAAAAAAAAACAAAAACACACAAAAGGGAAAATATACACACTTAATGTGTTTACTGCCAGATATCGGGCTACCGTTGTGCTGCTTTGAACGTACATTTTTTGGGGTGATGAACTAATATTAAGTCTGTTTGAACAACAATAATACCAATAATAATAATAATATTTTAATAGTAATCAGAATAATAATAACAATAACAATAATAATGTACTTCCACAACATGTCTTTTATCCCAACCGCTCTCTGCAGATGCCCCCGCTCCTCTGTGAGCCTTATTCTTCTGGAGGTTTCTTCCTGTTAAAAGGGAGTTTTTCCTTCCCACTGTCGCCGACGTGCTTAGTTATAGGGGGTCATATGATTGTTGCGTTTTTCTCTGTATGTATTATTGTAGGATCCACATTTAATATAAAGCACCTTGAGGCGACTATTGTTATGACTTGGTGCTGTATAAATAACACTGAATTGAATTGCAAATTTAACTAATATCTATGGGCTCAAAATGTAGTCATTAATATTTTGTACTTGTAAATCAGGATTTGTATGTGTAAAAAGAATTTATGTGTGCGTAAAAAAGATTTGTGTGTGCAGAGCGACTGAAAGCTATTTTCCCCATAGTACTAAGGTGTGAGGTAGGGCTGCACGATTAATCGTTAGAAAATCGCGATCTCAATTCATACTTATGTGCGATCTCATTTCCAAATGACAACGATTTTTAAAAAAAGAGGAAAAAAAAGACAACGACGATTGTACCGCATTTTGATCCAGGACGTAATCTGCATGAAAACAAGCGCTCACTCTTCCTGCTCAACAAATGACAAGGGCGGAGCCTTATACCACGTAATACCGAAGCCAGCTGGCAGGGAAAAAACAACGGAGAGCACGTCAGGGATGACGAGAAAGTGACAGGAGAAAATCCGTCCCGGTCAACCACCCAAGCATCAATAACGGGAACCTTATACAGCGCTTCCCCATACACGTCGAACTCCCGCAGGCACAAAGAAATTACGGAGGCTATTACTTATCACCTGACCAAAGAAATGGTTCCCATCAACACTGTGCAAAACGAGAGATTTAGGAAAATGATCAACACCCTCGACAAACGCTACACAGTGCCGTCCCGCAACTATTTTTCTATTGTTGCTATTTTTCTATTGTTGCACTACCTGCTCTATACAACGGTGGAGACGGAATTTCAAGCAGTACAACATTTTGCGGCAACCACAAAATGTGGGGCATTTATTGTTTTTATGTTTATTTATTGTTTTTATGTTCAGTCTCAACTGTTACGAAGTTGATGTGCAGTTAATAAGTGCAATAAATATTTATATTGGAAAAGAAAATCGTGAGAGAATCGAGGTCTCAATTCTAAGCAAAAAAATCGTGATTCTCATTTTATGCAAAATCGTGCAGCCCTAGTGTGAGGACGGAACAGCAAGATGAATAGCAGATGATGATCTGAGAAGGCGGGAAACAGTGGTGATATGGAGCAGGTCACACAAATATGAAGGAGCAGATTTTTGGATACACCTGTATGTAAGAAGTAGGATTTTAAAATGTATCCTGGCTTCTATGGGCAACCAGTAAAGCTGATGAAGAACTGGGGTAATATGAGCTCTTGAGGGAGTGCAAGTTATGACCCAAGCTGCAGAATTTTGAAGAAGTTGGAGTTTATGAAGGGACCTTTTAGGGAGACGAAATAGGAGGGAATTACAGTAATTAATACGGGACGTAATAATCACTCAGAGCTGTTTTTACAAGCAGTAGAATTGCTAACATGCTAACACAGTTTAATGAGCAGAGTTGTTCCAAACAGTCAGGCTAAAATGACAAGATACAAATATAAATACATACCTCACAGTAACTGCGCTTGGAGAGTCTCTTTCTGGTGTGGATCTGTTGGTGTTCTCTCAGGCAATGTGGAGCTTTAAAAGTCTTCTCACACTGGTCACATTTATAAGGTCTTTCCTCAGTGTGGGTAAACATGTGGCGTTGTAAGTGTGTGTGTTTAGCAAAGTGTTTGCCACACTGTTCACAGCAGTAGACACCATGTCCGGTGTGAATGCGTAGGTGTATATTTCGGTCCCCTATGTGACTGAAGTTTTTTCCACAAATGTCACAGCTGTATGCCTTAATTCCAGAGTGGGTAACTAGATGCCTCTGTAAGCTGCTACTGCAAGTAAAAGCTCTGCCACACTGATCACAGCTGTACGGTTTAACTCCACTGTGGATGAGTTGGTGATGTTTTAGGGATTCCTTCCAGGAAAAAGACTTTCCGCACAAGTCACAGCTGAACGGTCTCTCTCCAGTGTGGATGACCTGATGACGTTTTAGTTTAGGCTTCCCAATAAAATCCTTCCCACACTTGTCACAGGTGTATGTTTTCTCTCTCTTTCTTCTGTGAGGTTTGTCGGCCTCCTGAGAGCGCTGACTTCTCGCTCCATGTTGGTCCTGCAGTGACAGAGATACAAACAGAGGCAGTGAGTGAAATGCAGTCGTGGAACAAACTGAACCTTCAAACTCCCTCCATTAACACTAGTTTTAAACCTGAAGGTGGAGTGTGGCACCAAACACCTTAAAGGTCTCTTATCCCCACCTGCTGGTAGTTCTAACACATTACATCCAACCTGGTGTTAAAAATAATTCATGACTGTTCAATAGTGGTGCAACGGATCAAAAATCTCACGGTTCAGATTGGATCCATTTTCGGATCAGCAAAAATAGAAAAAAAACAAATTAAGGCGCAATATAGACATTATGGACCATGCTGGGCATCCTCTGCACGTGGCCATAAACAACCAGAGGAGTCTGTTCAGTGACAGGTTGCTTCTCCCAAAGTCAAGGACCAGCAGACTTAAAAAGTCCTTTGTCCCACAGGCCAACAAACTGTTTAACTCCTCGCTGGAGGGGAAACGGGGACAGAGGAGAGGGGAACAAGTAGCTGCAGTGGCTTTTCACTGTGCAATAGTTTTTGTTAATATCCAACGGTGTAATAGACTCACAATACTTAAAATGTGCCGTTCCCTTGTGTTCTTATTCCTATTTATTCTATTTATCCCTTTTGTATTCTCTGTATTTATAAATGTGTATATTTGGTATATGTCTGCTCACATTCTGCAACTTCTGTCGGTGCTGTGCTACTGGAAACTGAATTTCCCGGAGGAACCCACCCGAGGGATAAATAAAGTTTCATCTAATCTAATGTAATCTATAGGGCGGTGCAGGGCTTTGTATCTACCACTCCGCTGTGATATAACGAGCGGTCACGGTCACGTGGCTTTCCGTAGCGCTGGAGCTCCACCCATTTGTAGTTAGAGCAACAGAAGATGCCTGGTACAGTTCAGCCATAACTTTAAACTTCTCCTGCTCATACATGCTTGGAACGATCTTGTCACTGAAGTGGACGCGCAACGAGATATCATAGCGTGGCTCAAGCACGTTCATCATAGTTTAAACCTTGTTTTGCACAACAGACGACGGCCTCCCGTCTGCAGCTAAACACCCCATTAGCTTGAGCCCGGTCGGACTGGGCAGCAAAGGGCTGCTTAAATGCCGCAAACCCCTCTGCTCCACTACTTGGACCGCTAGCGCTGATCATAACTACCGCTTGACAGACTGACCACGCGCACCATACACATACTTTTTTTTCTTTTTCGAATCTTCGGATCACGTGCGTAGCGAACCGTGGAGTGGGATCGGTTCGGATTTCGGATCAACCGTGATCCGTTGCACCACGATGCGCAGTAACTCGTTAACGGAGATTTGCCGTGTTCATCTTGTCTCTGCCTGCAGGTGAAGCGATGGGGGAGGAGGGGGAGTTGTGTTCAGCGAAGGAGAGGCGAGGTTGAGTAACGTTGTGTAAAGACAAAAGTGGACGAAAGAGAAGGAAACTTGCGGCTCCGCAACTATAATTATAACGTAATATAGACTATATCAATATAAAGGATATTGTCACATCTTATATCTCGTATAAAAATAGGAGAAAACGCAAGCCACTGTAAGTCCTAATGTGTTTAAATCAGACATTGGGTCTGTACATGGACATTATGTTTTTTCATATACTGAAAGATGCTGCAAAACAATCTGAGGCAGATTAACTGTGTTATTTAAAGGCTGCATGAAGATCCTCTGCAGGTTAGTGCAGGATAAACAGGTTAGTTTGCAGAACTGTGATGGATTTAAAGTAAAGAACAGTGTGTGACTGGTGCACAGTGACTGTGGTGCTCATGTCAGAGTTAGATTACATCAAGTGTAGCAGAGATTCATTTAAACTGAAGCTCATGATGCTGACATTCATTCACTGAGTTCCACCTTCATACCAACAGTATAGTGTCTAATATAAAGACAGTGTACTGTCAGTGTAGAGGATGGAAATCAGCCAGGACAGCTCATGAAACATCTGCTGACATCTGGTTGAATTCAGTTGTGTACATCCACAGAGAGCAGCAGGTCAGCTGATCACAGCCTGTACTTTAAGAAAATCTACTGGAGCTCTCAATAGAAATTATTGTGAGCTGTGATTCTTTTCCCCACGCTGAGCCACTACAGCTGATTTTAGGGTTCCCACCTGCTCAATCCCACTTTAACCTCTTCCCTGCTCGTGTTCCTGTTTAGAGGCAAAGTCACCCTCTACAGTGTAGGCAACAGAAAATACACTTATGTTTTATTTTCCTTCATTTTCTACTAAACTGATTCAAACAGAGAACCTTTATTAGAAATAAATAGTTTGTATTTCATCTACTAAGATTATTTTATTATTACATTAATAAAGCACAAGGTTCAGTTAGTTTTGGATAAAAACATTCTTCAAGGAGCTACTTTTACTTTCTTACTCTAATTACATTTACTAGCCTGTACTTTTTCACTGTTACTTGAGTAAAGAAGGCTCTGTGAGCCTGGTTCTGCTGGAGGTTTCTTCCTGTTAAAAGGGAGTTTTTCCTTCCCACTGTCACCAAAGTGCTGCTCATAGGGGGTCATATGATTGTTGGGTTTACTCTGTATGTATTATTGTAGAGTCTACCTTACAATATAAAGCACCCCGAGGCAACTAGTGTTGTGATTTGGCGCTGTATAAGTAACACTGAATTGAATGAAAATTGAATAAATAACACTACTACTAATAATAATAAAGAATAATAATTGCTTGTGATTTCTTAATGTTTGTAAACATAATTTGAAAATACATAATATGCAACACAGTCATATAACAGGTTGGGAGTATGAGAGTTTTAGACGTGACTGATTATTTGGTGAAACTGTGATATTTTCCTCACCTTCTGTGTTGAGCTCATTGTTTCCTCTGTAGTGACTCAGCTGAGTCCAGATGGCTGAAAATGTTCCTCTGCTGCTCCGTCAGACTCTTCTCCTCCTGCTGATCAGCTGGGACACAAAACAGATCTTTGTTAGGCTCCACACTGCACTGAAGAGTCAAAGTGTCTCATATGTTCATCTGACAACACAAAGTACAAATTTCACTCTGATTGCTTGTAGAAATCTTGTGAGACGTGTTGTGCTGCAAAGTGAGGGAACTCTCTCACTCACTTATACTTCAGGAGGAACTTTGTGACATTGGCTCTAATATTCTAAGCAGCCCTTTACTATGACAGGGCCAGAAAGTCCTGTTTGAAGGTTTGGGAGACAGACCATGTTAAAGGTGGATTGGGGTTTATACACTTTGTTATGATACAGGTAAGGCTGTAAGAGCCTGAGAAGGTGTCCTGAATGAAGCTCTAAAACCAGTTTTCAGCTAACGACTCTGCTTCAGTCTGGAAAACAGCAACTACAAGTTTAAAGACTCCATCAACAATTCACACCCAGCCAACAGCCTGAACAGCTCCTCCTGTGGTTTCCACAAACAGGGACAGACCTGTTACTCCTCCACCCCACACTTTCAACTCCTTCAGCCCCCCAGTCCCACCACCTCCACCATTCCTACAAGTTGGACTCTGTGCAGCCATTCCCCAACTCTCTGTGAACGGTACTGTCCCGATTCTTTGATGTTGGGCTGAGAACAACAAAACATTACTCAGACCTTTTCCAGTCAACAACAATTATTTATTAAGCACATATGTGGGAGATGTACACGACACCACCCTCAGCGTAGTCCAGTAGATCTCAAAGAGGAAGCACTTCGATACACAGTTTTATGTCAGGGTTCACGCCCCTTCATGCGTAAGCAGATAACATAACATGCGCCAGTGACGGTGAGTGACAGTTGTCTGCAACTACTTTTATAGTATTGATGTTTGTTCCTCACTAACGGTTTCAACACTCTCTCACCTCCATCTGTTTCCTATTTCTCGTTGTGAGGCCCCATGATCGTATATGACACATCCTGAGTCCATCCTGTTCTAATCTGCACAGGCACGTATGCAGTTACAAGCAAAACACTACTTTAAATGTCTTCCAGTTTAAACCTTCTATCACCTCTTGATTAATATGGCACTTATTTAATATTGCAACATTTATATTTCCCACAGTACTGATGGTCATTGATCAGTGGTTTCAGTGCTTTCCTTCCTGCTTTGACTGCAGCTGTGTTTGACACAGGAAGACATTATTACATTCTTCACACTCTCCTGCACATTAACCAGCACAACATATTTTTATTCTCTGTGCTTTCAAATATGAACACTGTTTACTTTCATCTGTTTCATTAGTTTTTGTTAACATCTTCCTGTGCATCACTTTACAGCAGCCAGACTCATTAAAATGAGACTTTGTAGGAGTTCACTTCCTCTCATGTGTTCATCCACAGCAGCTGGACAATAAAGTTTATTGTGACCCTGATACTGCAGCAGATCGCTCTCATCCATTTCCTGTTATCACTTCAAATAGAAATGAGGCTGTAGAGGTTTGGTGCAGGCAGAAAAACAGCTGCAGGGACAATGAAAAGACTTTTCTGCTCCAACTTTCTGCCAGCAAACGCTCAACTTCTCCCAGCATGCTGAGCTAATAATTAGTTGGTGTTTTTCTCCAAACACTCTCTCACTCTTCTCTCAATGTGTTGACAATAAACTGTGAACAGACACCGAGGAGAGCAGCAGAAGACCTCATTCAGGAGCTAAACTCAACATGAACTGAACTCACAGTAAAGTTAGCTCGGTGCTTACCTTTAGATGAGCCCACAAACCGAGAGAAACTCCGTGATGAAGCTGGAACTCTTTCCAAACACAGGAAACAGATCAGGGAGCAGAGACCCACGTGGTTCACGCTGATCTCAGCTACGATCCAGGAGACAAGGGTGGGCAGATCGATGCAGATATCAATCCAAACGTTGGTACTACTTTATTCTCTTCGGATGGAAGAGGATATCCATCCGACGCCTCCACCATTGACTGTAGAAAACATGGACGACGCGACTCCGCCTCCTACCATTGTGCAAAAATGAAGCCAAAATATCCCGCCAGAGTCTGCGCAGTAGTGACTTGAGGTGGAGCGACTGTGTAACTCTCGGCCCACACACCAGCTGGACATGACCGCAAACACGCCCCCCTACACTTTTTACGTAGCCCGGCTGCTCGAGTTTTTTTGCTGGTTTACCGCGACTGACGACTCGTTTAATTAAGGTAAATACAACCATGTCACTGTTATAAAACAAGACGCACAGCTTATCATCTTATAGTTCTAAAACCACTTTGTTGTTAATTCGTTAGCTAGATTAGCCGCTAGCATACGCGCTGTGTTGGAGGCTTGCTGCTAGCTAGTTAGCAATGCTACACACCTGCTACTCTAATAGTCTGTGTTATTGAAGGATTCAGCACTTCTTATGTTTGTTTTTATCCATTTTTAGACAGCGATGAGATCATCTGTACACTCTTCAGAAGCCCAGAGTTACTGTTAATATCAAAAATATAATGCTGTCCTTTGAGATTTTAACATAAGACTGTGAGTGTCATGGATCTAAAACTGTTTAAATCTTCAGAGCCCTCTACAGCTTGGTAACATGGAAACTTTAAAAACATCAGCAGGACCTTTCAGTAGTGTAGTCTAATTTGTTCTTTTCATTTAATAATAGAGTCCATATTATTGTGGTGTAATTGCATTGTACAGTAGATGTTAATGCAGCCGGTCAGTGTAGTTAGGCTGATGGCAGCTAGAGGGCGAGACCGGTGTGTTTGTGAATGGAATGTTATGTTATGTGGGGAGCCGAGCAAGAACGGATAAATAAAGTCTGGTTATGAATCGTACAGTGGACCCGCGTATAATTGAATAACACGACATGGTGTCAGAAGTCCTGTACTGATCCATATAATCTCGACTGAACGAACCTGTGTCTGGGGGAGCTCGCGGAAAAACGAGGGGAGAATATGGCGGATGAGACTGCACAGAGAGCACCGGCGGGGCCGAGCGCGACATTCAGCATCCAGCCACCAGAGTCCTTCGACTTTTCAAAACCGCAGGAGTGGTCCAAATGGATACGGAGGTTCGAGAGATTCCGTCTCGCCAGTAATTTGAACGTCAGCTCGGAGGAGAACCAAGTCAACACGTTGATTTACTGCATGGGAGACGAGGCGGACGATGTGCTTCGCGGTCTGAGTTTAACAGCTGAGCAAAGGACAACACATGAGGGGGTACGTGATGGTTTTCAGGCTTTTTTCATTGTGAAGAAAAATGTGATCTATGAGCGCGCCAAATTCAATATGCGCCGACAGGGAGAAAATAAGTCAGTGGATGCTTTTGTGACAGCACTGTATGCGCTAGCAGAACATTGCAACTATGGAGTGCTACATGATGAGCTGATACGTGATAGGCTCGTTGTCGGTCTCACGGACAAATGGCTGTCAGAACGCATGCGGCTTGACCCAGATTTGACTTTGCAGAGGGCTATCAACATGGCGAGGCAAAGTGAAGAGGTAAAGCGACAACAATCCTCCTTGCGAGGTGACTCTAGAGCTGAGGCTAGCAATGCTAAGTCCGTAGATAGAGTGCACAAAATCAGTCGTAAGCCTGTTAGAACCAAACCGCTCCAGACTGATAGTTGTCAAGCTAAAACATGTGGATTCCGAGAAGACGGCAAAAAAGGGCCAACCTGTCAGAAATTTGGTGGCGCTCCATCCCATTCAAAGCAGGGTTGTCCAGCGAATGAAGTGAAATGCCATGCATGTGGGAAAAAAGGACATTACAGGCGTGTATGCAGGGCACCCAAAACCGTGCATGAGGTTGAAGAGGATGAACATGGTTTGTTCCTAGGCAGTGTTAAGTGTGAGGGTGAGCCGTGGACTGTCGACTTAAGCATAAACAACAAGAATGTGTCATTTAAAATTGATACAGGTGCCGATGTGACAGTCCTACCCCTTAAGGTGTTTAAAGAGCTCTACAGACACAACCACCCCCCCAGTCTCCACAAACCAACCAAGGCTCTGCTGGGTCCCGGGAGGAGTCGTTTGGATGTCGTTGGTGTCAGTGAGCTTGCACTGAGGAAGGGAGACAAAGAAATACTAGAGGATGTCTTTGTCATCAGACACCTGCACACTGCTTTGCTGGGGAGACCTGCCATTAGCAAGCTGGAGCTTGTGGCCCGTCTGGAGAGCATAACTATAGAGACGCTTAAAAAGTGCTACCCAAAGCTATGCAGTGGTCTCGGTGAAGTACGTCAGCCGTACGACATCAAACTGAAACCTGGAGCTCAACCTTTTTCCTTGAAGACGCCACGGAGAATCCCATTGCCTCTGATGGACAAAGTTAAGCAGGAGCTGGCCCGTATGGAAGAACTAGGGGTGATCAGCAGGATTGAGGAGCCAACTGATTGGTGCTCAGGCATGGTGGTGGTACCGAAGAAGACAGAAGATGTACGCATATGTGTCGACCTTATACACCTCAATGAGTCTGTGTGCCGAGAGAAGTACATACTGCCATCGGTGGAGGAAACATTGGGCAGATTGGCTGGAGCCAGCATATTCAGCAAGCTGGACGCTAACATGGGGTTTGGGCAGATACCTCTGACGGAAAACTCAGCCAAATACACCACTTTCATCACACCGTTTGGGCGTTATTACTTCAAGAGACTGCCCTTCGGGATTGCTTCAGCACCGGAGCATTTCCAGAACAGGATGGTCACAGAGGTCACAGATGGTATGGAAGGGGTGGTTTGCCACATGGATGACGTGCTGGTCTGGGGCAGAACACAGGAGGAGCATGACTCTCGCCTACACGCTGTGCTGGGCAGGATCCAAAAAGCTGGCATCACCCTAAACATTGACAAGTGCGACATCGCGAAACAGCAGGTGACGTTTTTAGGGCATGTTCTTTCAGCCAGCGGTATCAGCCCTGACCCAAGCAAGACCCAGGCTGTGAGGGAGATGAAGGAGCCACAATGTGTGAGTGAGTTAAGGAGCTTTCTGGGAATGGTTAACCAGCTTGGGAAGTTTATCCCACAGCTCGCAGAGAGAGACAAACCTCTAAGAGACTTACTGTCTAAGAAAAACTGCTGGAGATGTGACATTGACCAGGCTAGAGCATTTCAGGACCTGAAAGATGCGCTCACATCACCGCCAGTATTGGCCATGTATTACCCAAGCCGTGACTGCAAGGTGTCAGTGGACGCATCATCATATGGCTTAGGGGGTGTGTTGCTTCAAAGATGGGACGAGGAGTGGAGACCCGTTGCCTACGCGTCACGCTCCCTCACTGCAACAGAACAGAGATACGCTCAGGTTGAAAAGGAGGCTTTAGGTCTGACCTGGGCTTGTGAGCGGTTCCGCAACTTTCTTATTGGCAAACACTTTCAAATGGAGACAGACCATAAGCCGTTGCTGAGTCTGCTGGGGGCACAAACTCTGGATGCGCTCCCTCCCAGAATTCAACGCTTTAGGATGCGCCTCATGCGATATTCCTACTCAATTTCGCATGTACCAGGCAAGCACCTGTGGACAGCTGACACACTCTCATGATCCCCAGTGAAAGCAAAAGAAACACTTCAAGACAAGGAGTTGTTGGAGAGCACAAATATTTACGTGGACATGTTAATGGACAATCTGCCAGCTAGCAACAATTTCTTGGAGCAGCTGAGGGAGGAGCTGAAGAGAGACAGCGTATGTGCTCGTGCGATGTAGCTGTGTGAGGAAGGATGGCCCACACATTTCAACAGCGAACCAGCACTAAGACTGTACCGCGCAGAACGGGCGTTCCTCACCGTACATGACGGTCTGCTACTCAAAGGGGACAGGTTGGTTATACCTGCAACTATGAGAAATGATGTGCTCACCAGGCTACACGAAGGTCACCAGGGAGTGGTTAAGTGCAGAGAGCGGGCACGACAGTCGGTTTGGTTTTTGTATATCAATCAATCAATCAATTAGGCGGAATCGTCGGCACCTTGTTCCCATGAAACGCTCTCCAGACCAATCTGAGAGCGATAATGGGGAGCCAGAATCTGCAGAAGCCGGGGAGCAGTGCTCCACGGACATGCCAGAGACAGTTTCTCCAGAGCTTCCATCTACACCCAGAACCACAAGATCTGGAAGAGTGGTTGTGCGACCGACCCGATTGGACTTGTAACGGATCAGAGGGAAAGAACAGTTTTACACAAGAATACCCCTCTTCCGTAGTATTCTTTGCACAGTAAGGGGAAAAGTGTAAAAGTTAAAAGGTTGTCATTTTCAAATATGCATGTTCAGAAGTTGGGCAATACAGGGGGTGTGACGAGTTACCATGTAAGAATTTGTGTTACTTAACGGGTTAATTAGAGTTAAGATTTTCGTTATATAGTATTCCTTACAGGTAAGCACAGGACCAGACCTTCCAGCCACAGAGGCAGAATAACCCTCTAAGGTCTGGTGAGTCAATGGTAGTCTACCCATTGATTCTAGAAAGGGGAGATGTGGTGTAATTGCATTGTATAGTAGATGTTAATGCAGCCGGTCAGTGTAGTTAGGCTGATGGCAGCTAGAGGGCGAGACCGGTGTGTTTGTGAATGGAATGTTATGTTATGTGGGGAGCCGAGCAAGAATGGATAAATAAAGTCTGGTTATGAATCGTACAGTGGACCCGCGTATAATTGAATAACACGACAATTATATCCACAGCTACATTCACCCTGGAGAGAAACTAGTGAGGGAGACCATCAGGACCAAGCTGGGTTTCCTGGGTCCAGAGGTTTGGAGAAACTTCTTCCTTTTCTTTCATCACAGCTGTCCTGTGCCAGATGTTCTGTTGACCGACTGGGAGAGACTTCATTTAAGAAACGCCAGGAAGACTGAAGCTCATCGCATTGATCAAACAGGATACTCCCCAGAGGCTCCAGACTTTTACATAAAGATATTATATTCAGTCCTTTAGAAAGTTATATATTTAAAAATATATGATCCTCTCTGGTTACTCTGGTATGAGTAACTCTGAATCACTTTATGGTAAATAACACATCTGCAAAAAACTGTGAAAGAATTCCAGATGACAAGTTTGTAGTTCAACATACAAGTGACGATCTTTGACCTTCATCAAGTTTTATTTAATTGTGTCAGAGAAAATCTCATATGCTCTTCATGCAGCTGAGTACATCACGTGTTTAAAACAGAAGCTGTGCTGGTCTGAGATCAGCAGCTTTGTGAAACACCAAACTGAGGTCCTGTTAATGCTGATATATAGTGACACAGTTACATGAGTGATTAATCCTTTTGTTTTTTTGTCTTTAATTTTATCAATAAAGCTGCAGCTTTCACTACAGCACGTGTGGTACTTTAACCTTTGTACTGTTTTCATCAGTTCATTTTGCAGTGAACATGTTGGATGATCTGTCTGCTGTCACTGGGTGGTGCTGAGGTCTGAATCTGAGGGCAGCGCCTGTAATCACAAAGAGAACAGAACCATCAAACTCAAATATAAATTTTATCCCTCAAAATTGAAATAAAGCTGATTCTTCTGTCCTCACACACTCAGGATCTGAAGTTCTTCTCTTACATTTTTTCAGTATTACAGTACACTACAGTACTTTAATCCATAGTTCCTGATTAATGAGGAGTTACTGAAGTACAAGCTTTTAAAAAAGATGTTACTGTCTTTACAGATGTGGCAAGAGACTGAAAACATGCTGTTGTTTGCATATATTTGATATTCAGTTCTGCACAGGAGCTGAATCAGCGTGCAGCCTGTTGCTTTTACAGTATAATACTTGTAATAAAAGTACAGTAACAGTAATTAGTGACTGATTAGCCCGGAACGTTTCCCTTGATTTCTTTAGTAAGTTCATTCACCTGCACTGATTAGCTGAACGAACCCCGATAGCCGAGTGCTCATCTTAGCTAGCTGGGTCTCAGGACCTAGCTAAGGACAGTAGTTACGGATTAGGACTTCCTCTCTTTGCCAGCATTGCGACATTCAATATATTTGAATGAGGGGTCCGCGGCAAGATGGCGAACTAAGCGGCTGTCCTTAACTTAGCTCTGGTGCAAGGTACCTTTTATCCCTCCTTTTTTGACGCTTTGTTCCCTCAAAAATCTTACGCTGACTTCACAAAGATGCCAAAAGAACAGAAGAAGGACAAAAGGGAAACCAAGTCTTCCCAGAATGATAAGATACAAGATTTGGCTTCAGCTGCGGATGACCACGACTACTGCCTTTCAGACATGGAGCTTGAAAGTGGCGAGGGGAAAAAAGAAATTTGGAGGAAATGAATGAGTTGCTTCTCTCGACTCCGTCTAAAGGTGACCATCCGAGAAAGATTGCTAGACCCAGTCCCACAGCGAGCGACATTCTGGCAGCTATTCAAGCTCTCCACGTGAGATTTGATAAACAAGATGACAAAATGACGGACATTAACAACAAACTATCGGAGAATGCCTCGTTGATTGCCAGTCTTGCTGAGTCCATTGAGTTCAATGCAGCTGAAGTCCGTGATTGTAAAGATAAAATTGCGGGTTTGGAGAAGGAAGCCTCAACCTTACGGAGAGAAGTTGACGATCTCAAAGAAAAGGCAAGAGAACGAGACCGGTATTCATGAAGGTGGAATCTAAGGATTAAAGGAATGAAAGAAGGCATGGGCGAAGATATCAGAAAAGAGGTGATCAAAATTCTCGCCAAGATAGCCCCAGAATGGTCTGATAATATGGAGTACATCGTCGACACTGTGCATCGGATTGGAAGAAAAGAAGAGGGCAGAAATCGCCAAGTCATAATTCAGTTCACAAAGCGCCTACACCAAGATGGAATATGGAAGAAGTCCAAAAATGCTTAGATTTGTGAGAGGGAAAAAATCCGTTTTGCCGAGGACTTGACGAAGGAGGATCGTCTGGAAAGGGAGAAAGTTTGGCCGAAAATTTTACAAGCCAGAAATGCGGGGGAGAAGGCTTACTACAGAGGAGCTGTCGGTTATATTAACGGCCGTCGCGTTCTGGCGGATGGCTGAAAGCTGTTCACTTTTACTTGTTCTCTGAACTCTACTTAAAGAGGGACGCTTGACAGTTTTGAATGGGATGGGAGGTGCCGGCACCGCTCTTCTTTCACCTTTCCCTAAACAGGAAAGTAAACTAAAATTTCTCTTTTTTGTATATAGTCAAGTTTGATATTATTAATATTTTGATCTCTTTTTTTGTTTATTTTTAATGCTACGCACGTGTTTATCCTTTGTGTCATTGAATGTTAGAGGTCTCAGGGATAATGTTAAAAGAAAAGCAATGTTTATGTTTATCAAAGGGCTAAAAGCGAATTGTGCCTTACTACAAGAAACTCATTCAAGTGACGCTGATGCCACCTTCTGGTCAAATCAGTGGGGTGAAAAAATCCTCTTCAGCCACGGATCCAACCACTCTGCTGGAGTAGCTCTCTGTTTCTACCGATGTCCAGGGAAGGTCGTGACTTTTCAGGCTGATGTTTCAGGACACTGGCTGGCAGTTGTATTGAATATTGATGGTTCATTTGTGATTCTAGTAAATGTTTATGGGTACTCTTCTGTAACTCTAAATAAGCTCATGCTGGAAAAAATAACAGATATCCCTTCCGAGTATAAACTTTTATACCACACAGACCATGTATTACTAGGCGGTGACTTTAATCTTGTTCCAAATGAATGGCAGGATAGAAACCCTCCTAGATACGGTATTAATCAGTGGAATCTAACTCTAACAAAGTTCATTGATTCAAACAATTTAAGTGACATATGGAGAGAGAAAAACCCTGGAGTTACTCAATTCTCTTGGATTAAACCAAATGGTAATAATATGTCCAGATTAGATCTGTGGTTGGGCTCATCTGTACTATATAGATATGTTTCACATGTTTCCATCTCAGCAGCCCCGTTGACAGATCACAGTATTATTACTCTTAAACTTAACCCTGAAAATAAAACACAATTTAAAAAAGATTACTGGAAATTTAATGCAGATCTGTTAATTGATGATGGGTATGTTAAGATGGTTAAAGATCTCATCCATAAAATTTACAATGATGGAACAATTGGTACTTACACACACAGATGGGAATTCATAAATGTCGCTTCTTGAAAATTACTCCGATCTTTGCTGCTTTTAAAAATGAAGTCTTTTTATTGAAGGCTTCATTAGACAAGTGTAATTTAAATAAAGCTCACACCTTACTTGAATTTTTGATGCTGCTTTTCAACTAATGTAGCTAGACTGTATGTGCGTACTTTTCTTTTTCTTTTTTTGTTATTATTACTTTCCTTTTTTTATTTTATTTTGTATCTTACTTTATAAGGAAGGTCATTTAATGTAATTGTATGCTGCTTTATATTATCTCTGACCTATACTGTTCCTTTCTTTTGTTCTCTGTTCGATGGCTGCTTTGTTCTTAACCACTTATACTTTTACATTTCTTTTTGATTTGTAAGATATGCGCTGTATTTGTTAACTTGTACAATTAAAAAAATAAATTAAAAAAAATAAATAAAAATAAAGTAGTTACGGATTAGCTTACAAACACGATTAACTTACCGAAAAAGTGCAGCGTGTCCTCGGGTCCTTCTGTCGGGTAGTCCAGTTTACTGAAGAACACCTCAGGCTGTCAGGTTAAAACAGGCGGTCGTGTTTTCGTAGCGTAAACGCTGGCCCGCCTCTCAGAGCCTACGCTCTATCTGCTATTCCCGAACAGAGATACGCAAGTTTCTCCGTGACTGCAGCTGCCAGTCAAAGCTGCTATGATGACGTTTCACCCCAATTTAACATCACCGCGGTAGGAATTAGAATCAAACTTGTGGGAAAGGAGACCCCTTGGACATCAATCAGCATGATGAGAACTATTGATAACAAAAGAAAGAATATTTGGAAAAAAATTATCTAAGGAGAATAAATTTATTTTAGTCTGACCCCAGTCCCATCCGCTAACATGGAGGAGGCGGGGTTTATGACCTATACTGCAGCCAGACACCAGGGGGCGATAGAGACGTTTTGGCTTCATTTTTGGGGAGCTGTGGCATGTTTTCTTACTTTGCTCCGCCCCCTTCTTCTTCTTCTTTACATCATTTATTGGCGGTTGTCAAACAACAAAATGATGCATTGCCGCCACCAACTGGTGTGGAGTGTGAACTGGAACATCGACCCTCAAATTCTTCCAAACAATTTTCTCTCTTTTAAAAACTGGAATAAGGCCTGATCACGTTCACTTCTTCAGTCCTTTTGCAGTAAATCAATAAGATCCAGTTTCATTTTTATGTCACTGAGGTTTTGGATCAGTTACCTTCTCACAGTGTAATATAACATGTTCTATAGTTTTCTTTTCTCTTTGTTGAATGATTTGAATGGAGGTTATAATCCACCATCACTGAACTGAAATGAATCTCTAAGTAGGAAGTCATCAGTTCAGTTTTTGATCAATTTGAGTGTATTTTACTGTGCAGGCTGAGTTTGATTAGATGAGATTTTCTTAGCGGTTATGTATGTATTTCCTTTTATATATAGCAGTTATTTACAATGGGAGTTTCCAAGGTGTGCTATTGCAAGGTAAATGTCATTTAGAGATTTGTAAACATATTCTAATAATATCTTATCTTTTAACAGGAGTGACTAGTTTTAAAAAAGGGATTCTTTATGTCTGTGTAATATTACTTTAGTCTCTGCTACTCTGTTATTTCTCTCCATACTCAACCTTGTTTCTGTTTTTCCCCTATAACACACAGTTATACATCACATATTATAAATCTGACTTTGATAAATATTTAGATCTTCACACATTTGAGGGTCCAAGTGTAAGCTGACTGAAGTGTTGGGTTTTATCCCTACAACATCCATAAGTTTCACTGTTGTGTATGAGCAGAAACCTAAAACCAAAAACAACATGATATATGCATTACTGTCTTCAGCCTCTAGGCGGCATTGTTGTTCAGGAAGTACATTCTCCTCTGACAAGCTGCTAAAAGCACTTCTCTAACCAAAGACTGTAAACGGAACGTAAAAGTTTATGAACTGTAAAACAGAATAGATACACTGAACCCACAGTGGTATTAAACATACAGCACTGACAGTGATGACAGACAACATTACAGGTCAGCTAAGGTCAGTTTCAAAAACAATAATAAAACAATAACGCTATCAGGATAACTGGTGACATAAATCCAGTATGCCTCTGATGACTGGACATGAGAATTAATACAATTTATAAACTAATGAAAGATTTTATTATTAAAAACTTAAGGAGTGTTTTTAAAATAAAATCTTTGTGGGAAATGAAGGTGTTGCAACAAAAATAAATAAATATATATTGGCAATAACTCAAGTTGTTCAAAGTTGGAAGGAAGCATGATCTCTGGGTGAAGACTGTAGTAACAGGAAGTGGATGAGAAACAATGATGGTTTAATGAGCACTGAATAACAGAGGATCTGTATGTCTTCCATACAGTTACTGGATGAAATGTTGGAGTGAAGGTGTCAGTCTTTGTGGGCGTTTCACTTTCCTCCCTTTCAGGTATTGCTTTTTGTTCGTAGTGTCCTTCTCTGGTTTCACGTGTCTCGTATTTCTTCACATGTGTCGTATTCCGGTGATAGTGAGCTCCTGTTGGTGATTCAATAATGACTTGGTTTCCAGTTCTGCTTACAACGGTGTTGCGTTGAATGGTGTTGTAAACTTGTCCACTTTGTCTTGTTTAACCAGCACTGTGTCTCCCGTGTCAACTTTCGAATACTCAGCTCCCCTTCGTTCATCAGCAGAAATCTTTGATTTTCCTTTCTGTTCTCTGTCACGCACGTCCAGCTCCGTTGTTTTTACCTCACTGATGTTCGGTAACTTTCCTCTCATTTTGCAGTTGAACAGGAGTTACGCTGGACTTTTGCCCGTGGTTGGATGTTCAATGCTGCGATAAACTGCCACATATTTTCTTAGCTCTCGCTCCCAGTCAAGTCCTTCGGCTTGTGCGATCCTGATTCTTTTCATCAATGATGCATTTTGACGTTTCACTTCTCCATTTGCTTGATTCCATTTTTGGTGTAGTTCTTATATGTTTGATTCCATTAGTTTCACAATATTCTCTGAACAACTCAGATTTGAACTGTGGGCCGTTATCAGATTTGATGGTAACTGGTAGCCCATGTCTGCTAAATATACAGTCAATAGAGTCAATGACTTTTTCAACAGTTGTCATTACATCATATTCATAGTACCGACAGTACAAGTATTGAGTGGTTCGAAGGTAGCGGTCCCAGTAAGTCTACCGCCACATCTCGCCATGGTCCATCTGGTAAAATTGTGTTTCTCAGTGGTTCAGGTAGATCTGGTCTGGCTACTATTTGACATCTGTGACAAGCTTTACAAAATTTTTCTGCAGCTTTGTCCATCCCTGGCCACCAAACTTTTGTTCTGAGATGCTGTTTAGTTCCAATGATTCCTAAATGTCCTTCATGAGCTAGTGACAGGGCTTGAGCTCTGGTTTTCTGGCAATACAATGCGAGTTACCCGCAAAACTATGTAGCCGATGACACACAGTTCATTTGCAATGGGTGCATATGTTTTGCAAGTGTTCATTTTCAATAGCTCTTCGCACTTCTGTTAATTCTGAGTCTGTAGCAGAGGCTTCTTCAACCTCTCTTGTTGTGAGTGCTTTTGGAGTAGCATTAACTGCAACAAATCTCACATATTCTTCAGATTCATGCTTATGTATCTCTTTTGACGTGGTGTCAGACAGCAGTCTTGACAGTGAATCCGCAATGTTTTGTTTTCCCGCAATGTGCACTACTTTAAAGTCATATGGTTGCAGTCTATGAACCCATCTTTCTATGCGTGCACAAGGTTTAGATCTCTGGCTGTATATGACCTCTAATGGCTTGTGGTCTGTGATGAGGTCAAATTTCCTGCCATACACATATGGATGTAGTCTCTCACATGCCCATACCAGTGCTAGGGCCTCTCTTTCTGTTTTAGAATATCTTCGCTCACAGTCTGTTAAACTCCGACTTACGTAGCACACTGGTACCTCTTCTCCGTTCTGTATTTGTATTAGCACTGCACCCAAGTCCTACAGGGCTTGCATCTGCTATGACTGTGGTTGGGGCTTCTTTGTCAAAATAGGCTAGGGTACCTGCTCTGGCTAACTCAGTCTTTAGTCTTTCAAATGCTTGCTTTTGCTCTGGCCTGAATGTAAACATAGTTTATTTTCGAGTTAAACGTCTAAGTGGTTCAGAGAGTGCAGCAAACTGTGGTATGAACCTGCTACTGAAGCCTACCAGTCCAAGAAAGCTTCTCACCTCAGTAGCATTCTTCGGTTCTCGGGCTTCCACCACAGCTCTCACTCTTCTTTAGTTGGGCCAATGCCTTTCTGCGTCAGCAGTATTCCCATGAACACAAGTCTGTCCATGTTGAACTGACACTTCTCTGAGTTTAGCGTCAGGTCACAGTCAGAGAGTCTCTTCATCACCGCATGCAGGCGCTTATCATGGGTTTCCTGGTCTGGCGTGTGTATGATTACATCATCTGAAATGTTCTCAACTCCTTCAATGCCAGCTAGTGCATTGGCGATCTCATGCTGATATTGCTCACTAGCTGATGAGACTCCAAATATTAACCTTTTGTATCGGTATAGTCCGTTGTGCACTGCAAATGTAGTTATTGTCAGGAGTTGCTGAGTGGATGTGGAGTAGAGGACTCAAACGCAGGACTCACGGTGAAGGTTCAGGGTGTTTATTGTGAGGGACAAATGACAGGAACAGGAGATGCCTGACTGACTGAATAACTGAACTGAAAGATTGGCTGACTGATCTGAACTGAAAACCAAACACATGGAATGGACAGCAGTGACAACAGCAGTGACAACATCAATGACGCGACAATGAACTGGTGAGACTAAGGAACTTAAATACACAGGCTGAGTGATGACGATAATTGGAAACAGGTGAGTACAGGGCTGAACATAATCTGACTAATGACGCATTATGTTCTAATAATGCACAGAGACAGTAGGGTGGCACAGATAAACTCGAGCACGTAGAAAATAAACTAAACACGAACAAACTGAAATCACTGGGCCAACGACCCAGGAACCCTGACAGTTATCTCTCTTGACTCCAGGGTAAGCTCTAGCTGATGGTATCCCCACTTGAGATCGAGTTTGGTGAAGATTGCAGAGCCGTTTAGTCCTTGCAAGATTTCATCCACAGTGGGTATGGGGTATCTTTCCCTGATTATTGCCTCATTTGCTTTTCTCATGTCTAAGCACATTCTGATATCTTTGTCACATTTCTTTGGGAGTACCACTACAGGATTTACCCAAGGTGTAGGTCCTTGTACACGTTCTATAATGTCCATGTCGATTAGTTCATTGATCTTTTTCTCCACTGCATCCCTCAAATGATAAGGTTTGCGCCTCAAAATACAAATGAATACAATATTGATCAATATTGATAGTAATTAATTACTTTTTTAAAGTAAGTTACCCAACACTGTCCAGGACTTACATAAACATGACTCTATGATCGAGCTCAGTACTAAGTTTAATGAGGTTGGTTAAACATGTTTGTACATTTTGTTTTATCACTGTATACTTTTTACAGTTTATTACTTTTCAGACTCAGACTTCATATACAATATAATCAGCTTTAAGGAGACAAATCTTTCTTAATAATAATGGATTGCATTTATATAGCGCTTTTCAAGGCCCCGATAGCGCTTTACGATTCCACTATTCATTCACACACTGGTGGAGGCAGCTACACTTGTAGCCACAGCTGCCCTGGGGCAGACTGACAGTGGTGAGGCTGCCATATTGCGCCATCGGTCCCTCTGGCCATCACCAGTAGGCAGTAGGTGAAGTGTCTTTGCCAAAGACACAACGACCGAGACGGCAACCTTCCGATTACAAGAGAAACTGCCAACTCTTGAACCGCGAGCACCCCATATAGAAAACCATATAGATTAATTAAATGTGAAAATAAAACTTATAATCTAAAAGTCACTGATGCACCATTTAATTTGATCATTTAAAGTCATCAGTGCCATTAGGTTCTTTAAAATGTGCTGTAGAAACATTTCATCCAGTAACTGTATGGAAGACATACAGATCCTCTGTTATTCAGTGCTCATTAAACCATCATTGTTTCTCATCCACTTCCTGTTACTACAGTCTTCACCCAGAGATCATGCTTCCTTCCAACTTTGAACAGCTTGAGTTATTGCCAATATATATTTATTTTTGTTGCAACACCTTCATTTCCCACAAAGATTTTATTTTAAAAACACTCCTTAAGTTTTTAATAATAAAATCTTTCATTAGTTTATAAATTGTATTAATTCTCATGTCCAGTCATCAGAGGCATACTGGATTTATGTCACCAGTTATCCTGATAGCGTTATTGTTTTATTATTGTTTTTGAAACTGACCTTAGCTGACCTGTAATGTTGTCTGTCATCACTGTCAGTGCTGTATGTTTAATACCACTGTGGGTTCAGTGTATCTATTCTGTTTTACAGTTCATAAACTTTTACGTTCCGTTTACAGTCTTTGGTTAGAGAAGTGCTTTTAGCAGCTTGTCAGAGGAGAATGTACTTCCTGAACAACAATGCCGCCTAGAGGCTGAAGACAGTAATGCATATATCATGTTGTTTTTGGTTTTTGGTTTCTGCTCATACACAACAGTGAAACTTATGGATGTTGTAGGGATAAAACCCAACACTTCAGTCAGCTTACACTTGGACCCTCAAATGTGTGAAGATCTAAATATTTATCAAAGTCAGATTTATAATATGTGATGTATAACTGTGTGTTATAGGGGAAAAACAGAAACAAGGTTGAGTATGGAGAGAAATAACAGAGTAGCAGAGACTAAAGTAATATTACACAGACATAAAGAATCCCTTTTTTAAAACTAGTCACTCCTGTTAAAAGATAAGATATTATTAGAATATGTTTACAAATCTCTAAATGACATTTACCTTGCAATAGCACACCTTGGAAACTCCCATTGTAAATAACTGCTATATATAAAAGGAAATACATACATGCATTAATAAAAAATAAAATCAAAATGACCCAAGATGCAGATCAACGCAGGGATGCGAGTAAGTTTTAGTGCAGGAGGGGAAAACAACAAACACGAGGACAAAACTGAAACGTAACTTAAACTGGGGAAAAGTAGTAAACAAACCTGAAATCATACGAACATGGGAAAACCACACGGAGAATGTTGGGGTTAGAGACACAGCGATACACAGACGAAACAACGACAAGCAGAGATAGACACACTATAAATACACAAGGTAATCAGGAAAGACACACAGGAGGGATGTACAGCTGAACACAGACCTTCACAGTAAAACAGAAAAATTCAAAAACACAAACTCAGGGACCTGAACAGAGCGGGGGGGGTGACATGGGTAGATATAGAAAACACTAAACACATAAACCCTAAGAACAAGAGAACAAGAAGAAAGAAAAGAAGAATTAACCCGAAACATAAGATGATACCAATATTAAACACAAAACTAACGACACAGGACCATGACAATAACCACTAAGAAAAAATGACCTCCTATTAACAGTTTAATTTCAGTTCAGTGATGGTGGATTATAACCTCCATTCAAAGCATTCAACAAAGAGAAGAGGAAACTATAGAACATGTTATATTACACTGTGAGAAGGTAACTGATCCAAAACCTCAGTAACATAAAAATGAAACTGGATCTTATTGATTTACTGCAAAAGGACTGAAGAAGTGAAAGTTATCAGGCCTTATTCCAGTTTTTAAAAGAGAGTAAATTGTTGCTGGTCGACGTTCCAGTTCACACTCCACACCAGTTGGTGGCGGTAATGCACCATTTTGTTGTTTGACAACCACAAATACAATTTCCAGGAAGAAGGAGGAGGCGGGACAAAGTGACGACGCTCCACGAGAGGAGGGCCGTTTATCAATGCCCAAGTACGCGAGTACGTACTCGCGTTCTCGGTGAGTACGTACTCGCCGAGAACGCGAGCACGGACTCGTTGGCCGTTTCTCAATTCTCAAGTACGCGAGCACGGACTCGTGATTTGTACAGTCGGAACACCAGCGTACGTGATGATGTCACAGGTCCGGAGTTTTTACTGCCGTCCCCTCTTAATGTAACTGTAAGTAACATGTTATGAAGCTTACCTTTAATCACAGCCAAACCGGTTTACTCAGGAACAAATAACACACTGAAATAAACCAAACATTAACATTTAGAAGTGATCTACGTGACTTATATATCATTTTTAACCTCAGTAGTGAAACCTCTATTAATAAAAATAGTGTACATGTACATACGTGTACATACCTTAATAAAAACAAGCAGGTGAGATGTTAGAACGCTTTTATTTCTATTCTAGTGGACACTCAATACTATAGACAGCTGCTGGAGTTTCTTTAACCTGAGTAGTGAGAAGACCGCGAGCGGGGGGGGCGATGTGCCGGGAGTCCGCTGTTGAGTTTTGGACGCAATGCATTCTGGGATATATAGCTGTCCCAAGTCTACACCGATGCATGCTCGATAAAATGGGCGGATCGAGAACACATCCGGGACTTTTTCGCGTTCTCGGCGTGATGCGTACTTCGAATTGGAACAGTACTTGGTCTCCGACTGATGACGTATCACGAGTACACGAGAACGCAAGTACGCACAAGTACGCATATTGATAAACGCCCCTTGTCTCCTGGATCGTAGCTGAGATCAGCGTGAACCACGTGGGTCTCTGCTCCCTGATCTGTTTCCTGTGTTTGGAAAGAGTTCCAGCTTCATCACGGAGTTTCTCTCGGTTTGTGGGCTCATCTAAAGGTAAGCACCGAGCTAACTTTACTGTGAGTTCAGTTCATGTTGAGTTTAGCTCCTGAATGAGGTCTTCTGCTGCTCTCCTCGGTGTCTGTCCACAGTTTATTGTGAACACGTTGAGAGAAGAGTGAGAGAGTGTTTGGAGAAAAACACCAACTAATCATTAGCTCAGCATGCTGGGAGAAGTTGAGCGTTTGCTGGCAGAAAGTTGGAGCAGAAAAGTCTTTTCATTGTCCCTGCAGCTGTTTTTCTGCCTGCACCAAACCTCTACAGCCTCATTTCTATTTGAAGTGATAACAGGAAATGGATGAGAGCGATCTGCTGCAGTATCAGGGTCACAATAAACTTTATTGTCCAGCTGCTGTGGATGAACACATGAGAGGAAGTGAACTCCTACAAAGTCTCATTTTAATGAGTCTGTCTGAAGTAAGGTGATGCACAGGAAGATGTTAACAAAAACTAATGAAACAGAGATGAAAGTAAACAGTGTTCATATTTGAAAGCACAGAGAATAAAAATATATTGTGCTGGTTAATGTGCAGGAGAGTGTGAAGAATGTAATAATGTCTTCCTGTGTCAAACACAGCTGCAGTCAAAGCAGGAAGGAAAGCACTGAAACCACTGATCAAAGCTCATTAATCAAAGACTGCTGATCAATGGCCATGAGTACCGTTCACAGAGAGTTGGGGAGTCGCTGCAATCACAGCATTTGATCAATGAGCTTTGATCAGTGGTTGTTGATCAATGGTCATGAGAATTTGCATATTAATGCTCAATAACTGACCTCCCAGCCCATTGTTCCTTCAGTGGTGCTCGTTTCAGTCATTATGCAAATGCACTTTTGAAGATTGGGTTAAGCTGCAGTCAGCTGAGACTGAAGAAGTCACTTGGATGATTGACGAAACGTTTCTCCTACTGCAAAAGCTACGTCCAGACGAACAGAATCAAACTTTGGGGAATGGTGGAGGTGGTGGGACTGGGGGGCTGAAGGTGTGGAAAGTGTGGGGTGGGGGAGTAACAGGTCTGTCCCTGTTTGTGGAAACCACAGGAGGAGCTGTTCAGACTGTTGGCTGGGTGTGAATTGTTGATGGAGTCTTTAAACTTGTAGTTGCTGTTTTCCAGACTGAAGCAGAGTCGTTAGCTGAAAACTGGTTTTAGAGCTTCATTCAGGACACCTTCTCAGGCTCTTACAGCCTTACCTGTATCATAACAAAGTGTATAAACCCCAATCCACCTTTAACATGGTCCTTCTCCCAAACCTTCAAACAGGACTTTCTGGCCCTGTCATAGTAAAGGGCTGCTTAGAATATTAGAGCCAATGTCACAAAGTTCCTCCTGAAGTATAAGTGAGTGAGAGAGTTCCCTCACTTTGCAGCACAACACGTCTCACAAGATTTCTACAAGCAATCAGAGTGAAATTTGTACTTTGTGTTGTCAGATGAACATATGAGACACTTTGACTCTTCAGTGCAGTGTGGAGCCTAACAAAGATCTGTTTTGTGTCCCAGCTGATCAGCAGGAGGAGAAGAGTCTGACGGAGCAGCAGAGGAACATTTTCAGCCATCTGGACTCAGCTGAGTCACTACAGAGGAAACAATGAGCTCAACACAGAAGGTGAGGAAAATATCACAGTTTCACCAAATAATCAGTCACGTCTAAAACTCTCATACTTCTAACCTTTTATATGACTGTGTTGTAGGGCTGCCACGATTAGTCGACTAGTCACGATTACGTCGACGACTGATTTAATAGTCGACGCGTCGTTTGAAGCTTTGTAAGATCCCAAAAGACGCAGGAATAAGTTGTAGTATTTAAGAGTGTAATAACGGACTGAAACAGAAGATGGCAGCACTGCATGTACAAGGATGCCAGCTGTCGTTAAACCCCAAAGAAGAAGTAGCTCTCTCCCAGAATTCATAGCGCGGCCCTGCTCAGTTTGCAACAATGGCGGCAGCTAGTTAGTTTTAATACTACTCTTATTATTCTTTCTGGGTCACAAAATAAACGTTTAACATATTTTCAGGCGCGAATGTAGCTGTGTAAACCTCAAATATCCGCTCAGTTTATCAAGACACCACATATTTTCAAAAGCGCTCCGACGTTTGGGGAGACGTCTGTTACCCACTAGCTCGATAGCTAGCCGGGGGCAAGGCTCACTAGAGCCCGTGAAAACACCGGACTCCCGGCAAATCGTTTTCAAACCCACCGCAGTCTATCGCTACTCAGGTTAAACATACGTAAGTCACTTAGATAACTTAAACATGTTATTGTTTGGCTTTCTTTTAGTATTTGTTCCTGAGTAAATTGGTTTGGCTGACATTAAAGTTATAGTTTTTACACAGCTGAATAAACTTCAAGCAGACACCTGATTCTCAGAAGTGTGAGATGCTCGAGAATATACTCCAGTGTCCTGTTATATTTTAGATAGCAAGGAGTTTATTAAACTTCACCAAAACAATCTGCAAATTTCATTAAAATTTAATAAACTATCATCTTGTCTGTATTTTTAGTTAGCACATACCTTAAACACTTAAAGCTATAAGCTAATGATAGTTATATAAGAGCAGATGCATGCTGGTGCGTTTTACGTCCAATGGATGCATGCTCTGATTAGTCGACTAATCGCAAAAATAATCGTTGACTAGTCGACTATCAAAATAATCGTTTGTGGCAGCCATACTGTGTTGTATATTATACTGTAGTATGTATTTTTAAATTATATTTACAAACATTAAGAAGTCAAAAGCAATTATTATTCTTTAGTATTATTATTATTATTATTATTATTATTGTGATTATTATTATTATTAGTAGTAGTAGTAGTGTTATTTATTCAATTTTCATTCAATTCAGTGTTACTTAAACAGCGCCAATTTTTTTCAACTTTTGGAGAACAGCAAATGAACTGTACAAAAGAAAATGCAAATGCTATTTATGGTCTCCTCACAACAATGATAAGAAAAATAAACTGGGCCAAACTGGGATGTTTGTTAATACAGAGATACACGTGTTAATGTGATCTCTGGTATCCCACTCAGAGACACAGGTCTCCGAGTGTCCAGCGTTCAGACGGCCACCTGATGACAGTCTTTGTCCTGGTCAAAAATGACTCCAAGGTTCCTCACAGTGTTACTGGAGGCCAAGGTAATGCCATCCAGAGTAAGAATCTGCTTAGATAACATATTTCTAAGATTTTCAGGGCCGAGTAAAATAACCTCAGTTTTATCTGAATTAAGAAGCAGAAAGTTAGCGGCCACCCAGGTCTTTATGTCTTTAATACATTCCTGCAGTTTAGCTGATTGGTGTGTGTTATCTGGCTTCATGGATAGATAGAGCTGTGTGTCATCTGCATAGCAGTGAAAATTTATGCTATGTCTTCTAATGATGCTGCCTAGGGGAAGCATGTATAATGTAAACAGAATTGGTCCTAGCACTGAACCCTGTGGAACACCATAATTGACCTTAGTGTGTGAAGAGGACTCTCCATTTACTTGAACAAATTGGAGTCTATTAGATAGATATGATACAAACCACTGCAGTGCAGTACCTGTAACACCTACAGCATGTTCTAATCGCTCTAATAGGATATTATGGTCAACCGTATCGAACGCAGCACTGAGGTCTAGCAGGACAAGCACAGAGATGAGTCCACTGTCAGAGGCCATAAGAAGATCATTTGTAACCTTCACTAAAGCTGTTTCTGTGCTGTGATTAGCTCTGAAACCTGACTGAAACTCTTCAAATAAGCCATTCCTCTGCAGATGATCTGTTAGCTGTTTGACAACTACTCTTTCAAGGATTTTTGATATGAAAGGAAGGTTGGAGATTGGCCTATAATTAGCTAAGACTGCTGGGTCTAGAGATGGCTTTTTAAGTAAAGGTTTAACTACAGCCACCTTGAAGGCCTGTGGTACATAGCCGATTATTAGAGATAGGTTGATCATACTTAAGATTGAAGAATGAATTAATGGCAGGACTTCTTTGAGCAGTTTTGTAGGAATGGGGTCTAAAAGACACGTTGATGGTTTGGAGGAATTAATTATTGAAGTTAACTTAGAAAGATCAATTGGAGAAAAAGAGTCTAATTGAATATCAGTGGTACTAAGAGTAGCTGTAGATGATATTACATCTGTGGGATGATTATTGGTAATTTTTTTCTCTAATGATAAGAATTTTCTTTGTGAAGAAGTTCATGAAGTCATTACTAGTTAACGTTAAAGGGATTGTTGGCTCAGTAGAGCTCTGACTGTTTGTCAGCCTGGCTACAGTGCTGAAGAGAAACCTGGGGTTGTTCTTATTTTCTTCAATCAGTGACGAATAGTAAGATGTTCTGGCTTTGCGGAGGGCTTTCTTATAAAGCAGCAAACTATTTCTCCAGGCTTAATGATGATCCTCTAAATTTGTGGCACGCCATTTCCTGTCCAGCTTACGAGTTATCTGCTTTAGCCTACGTGTTTGAGAATTATACCACGGAGTCAGGTACTGATTTGAGGCCTTAGTTTTCCCAGGAGCTACAGTATCCAGAGTCGTACGTAGTGAGGAGGTAAAATTATTAACAAGATAATCGACCTCTGTTGGAGTAGCGTTCAGATAGCTGCTCTGCTCTATGTTGGTACAGGGCATTGAAGATGATAACAGTGGGTGGATTATATTCTTAAACTTAGTTACAGCACTTTCAGAAAGACATCTACTTTGATAAAGTCTACTCTCCACTGCTGTGTAATCAATTATTGTAAATGTAAATGTTATCAGGAAATGATCAGACAGCAGAGGGTTTTCAGGAAACACTGTTAAATGTTCAGTTTCTGTGCCATATGTTAAAACAAGATCTAGAGTGTGATTAAAGTGGTGGGTGGGTTCTTTTACATTTTGAGAGAAGCCAATTGAGTCTAATAACAGATTAAATGCCATGTTGAGGCTGTCATTTTTAGCATCTGCATGGATGTTAAAATCACCCACAATAATTATTTTATCTGAGCTGAGCACTAAATCAGATAAAAAGTCTGAGAAATCAGAGAGAAACTCTGTGTAAGGCCCAGGTGGACGATAGATGATAACAAGTAAGACTGGTTTCTGAGTTTTACAGCTGGGGTGGACGAGGCTAAGCATCAGGCTTTCAAATGAATTAAAAGTTTGCCTGGGTCTTTGGTTGATTAAGACCAGTTCAATTGAGGTTTGAATGAATCTCTGCTACACTTGATGTAATCTAACTCTGATTTGAGCACCACAGTCACTGTGCACCAGTCACACACTGTTCTTTACTTTAAATCCATCACAGTTCAGCAAACTAACCTGTTTATCCTGCACTAACCTGCAGAGGATCTTCATGCAATCTTTTAATACTCCAGTTAATATGTCTCAGATTGTTTTGCAGCATCTTTTAGTTTATGAAAAAACATAAAGTCACATGTACAGACCCAATATCTGATTTTAACACATGAGGACTTACATGTAAGCTTTAATCTGCAGTTGATCAAATCCCACTGAGCAGTCCTTCCCTTTAAATCTAACCTCTCTTCTTCCTCTCCTGTCCTGTGTGTCTTATCTTTCTCCATCTCTGAGTGAAGTTAGCTCTCTTTCTTTTCTCTCCATGTGATGTACAGCAGCTGGACCTTTAGCCAGCAACACACTGTGAGACAAAACTGCACACAAACAGTTTGTGTGTTTGCTGATGTTTGTTGAGCTGATAGAAATGCTGCATTTGAAATTACCTGCCACTTAAAAATATTACTCCATTTATGCTCGCTCGTCTTCTGCATGGATAGCTAGATGCTGAAGTAGAGCTGGGCGATAGAACGATAACGATATGTATTGTGAAATAAGTTTTTCTCGATAGAAAAATTAAACTATTGCGATAGACCTCACCTCTCTTGTCCTCTTAAAAAAAAAAAGAAAGAACAGCCAATCCAAATTAAGTAGCGCAGAGCCGAACCAATCACAGCCGCAGCGTCACGTCACGTGACTTGTTACGTACAGCACAAGTGCCAAGGCGCACATGTGTATTTGTTTTTGCAGCCGTGCAGCCCGGGTAATGAAGGAAATGAGTTTGCCGACTAGAGAAAAATCAACCGAGAGCGTGAGCGAAGGTTACCGAAAAGAAAACCTATGATGGTTCCAATGCCGGAGAGCTTGTTGAGCGGAAGGGCCACAGAAGTTCCGTAGTGTGAAGGTATTTCGGCTATTTCAAGTCTGACAAAAAACAGAGTAGCGCGCACTGTAAATTGTGCCGAAAGCAAGTCTGGAAATACAATAAAGCGGTGCATGCTCAATCTCTGACTGAAAGCGCTGATTCGTCATTCGGCTTTTGTCAAACTAAAGTCACTGTTAAAACTGTTTGAAAAGCTAAGCTATACAACAAGGAGAGATTGAGAATTTCCTTTTAGTTCTCAGTTTATTTGATATTGACAAAAGTTAGTCAATTTTGTCTTTTCTTCTGTAAAACGAACTAAGATTTATTTTTAGAATTAAAATTTTCTTTCTAAGTGGAATTGACAATTTAGTCTGTTTTGTTTGTTCTATTTTGGAACTTAAACGCTTTAGCGGCTGCGTTTTGTGTAGTTTGCAATATTTGCCTTTATTTATCTGAAACTGAAGTCTCATGTTCCTTAAGTACATCTACTATGCCTGCACGATTTTGCATAAAATGAGAATCACGATTTTTTTTGCTTAGAGTTGAGATCACGATTCTCTCACGATTTTCTTTTCCAGTATAAATATTTATTGCACTTATTAACTGCACATCAACTTCGTAACAGTTGAGACTGAACATAAAAACAATAAATAAACATAAAAACAATAAATGCCTCACATTTTGTCGTTGCCGCAAAATGTTGTACTGCTTGAAATTCCGTCTCCACCGTTGCTCGACACTGCGTGTATAGAGCAGGTAGTGCAACAATAGAAAAATAGTTGCGGGACTGCGTAGCGTTTGTCTAGGGTGTTGATCATTTTTCTAAATCCCTCGTTTTGCACAGTGTTGATGGGAGCCATATCTTTGGTCAGGTGATAAGTAATAGCCTCCGTAATTTCTTTGTGCCTGCAGGAGTTCGACGTGTATAGGGAAGCGCTGTATAAGGTTCCCGTTATTGATGTTTGGGTGGTTGACAGGGACGGATTTTCTCCTGTCACTTTCTCATCATCCCTGACGTGTTCTCCGTTGTTTTTTTTCCTGCCAATTTGAGCATCACACGGCACAGCTTCTGTATCACGTGGTATAAGGCTCCGCCCTTTTCATTTGTTGAGCAGGAAGAGTGAGCGCTTGTTTTCATGCAGATTACCTCCCGTACCAAAATGCGGTACAATCGTCGTAGTCTTTTTTAAAAAAATCATTATCATTTGGTGTCAGATTTATTCTAAAACACTTCTTCAGTTGAGAATCAAAGAGGAGAAACACACACTGCAGTTATTTACTTGCAAGCAAGGGCAGCCACAGCACTCGCACAGAAGTGCGGGCTCTGAGACTTGCGCCGTGCCACTGCCCTGGTCTTTATTTATACATCATTGTGTGTGTTTGTGTGTGTATGTGTGTGTGGGGTCAGAGTGTGACCCCATAAATGACTTCCTTAAACCTGCTGGTCTGGAAGTCCAGCAGTTCATCTAAACTAAAGGCACTTAGACTAAAACAGACATAGATACGTTTATCCTATCATAAAACAATAAGACAAGGTATGACCTCTCCCATGCTCCCAGGATGTGGGTTTAAATGACAGAACACCCTGGAATGCACACAAAGCCTTTTACAGCCTACTAAAGATCACACATCCTATCACTACACAATCGATTATACACCTCTAAGCATATATGGAAACTTATATTATTAAAAGATTATACTGACTACTAAGTACAATTTTCCATTGACATTCCCTCCTGTTGTCAGTATAACTTTTAAGTGAGATATCAGTATGTAACATCTTGTTATACATTTTCTGTTACATCGTCATTAATCACACAAAGTCTTCATGTTCCAACAGGTCGGAGTCATTATCATCACTTTTCACGGCCATGTATGCAGCAATAGTCGAAAATATTATGTGGTTAATCAATCATATCATATACATGTTACAAAAACACAAAATAAAAGTAAAAATACTCCCACTCCGATGAGTAGTCTTTTAGCACCTGGCTTCAACCTTAAGTATTGTGTTTTTGGCAGGTCATAGATGTTCACTTATATTATTAAAAGATTATACTGACTACTAAGTACAATTTTCCATTGACATTTGGAAATGAGATCGCACATAAGTATGAATTGAGATCGCAATTTTCTAACGATTAATCGTGCAGCCCTAACATCTACCCTGTTGAACTTATTATGGGAAATAAATATTTAAATCAAAACAAGCTGCAGATTATTTCACATTTTACTCGTGAGCAACGGCACATTTAAATCTTACAAATACAGTTATTTGGCTTATATCGTGATATATATAGTTATCGCCTGAAATGAAAGAAACATATGATATGAAAAAATCTTATATCGCCCACCTCTATGCTGAAGTATTGTTACTGCAACTTATGAGCACCTGCAGTCATTCAGGTGCTGTGCAAAAACAAAAAGAAGAAAAACATTGGCCCACTCACAGTTTTGCCTCTTTCATCTCTTTTTATATTTCACACCCTGGTGATACGTACATGAACAGGATTTCCTTTCATGTGTTACTGTTTAGGTTCATATTGATTTGATGTTTGATGTCTGCAGTGATGAAATAACTCCAAAAGTAACACATCTGTTTTTTTAAATGTAAGGAGTAAAAGTAAGAACCCTCAGGTTACAAACAGACATTTTCCTACATTGAACAAAGCTAGTAACTGTTACACTGAGTTTATTATGATTGAAGAAATCAGAAATTCATGGAGATATATAAAGTTCAAAAAGTGTAATTGCATTCAGGCATATTGATCAATTGATTGCGATTAAATACAGAAAGTTGAGCGATTTATTAGTTTATTTATTAGGTTATTATTTTTAATCTATTGACAGCACTGCTTTAAATGTATCAATAAAAGAGCTGCAGCTTTCACTGACAGCACATCTTGTGGTACTTTAACCTTTGTACTGTTTAATCAATTAATTTTGCAGTTAACATGTGAACATGTTGGATGATTTGTCTGCTGTCACTGGGTGGTGCTGAGGTCTGAATCTGAGGGAAGCTCCTGGAATCACGAAGAGAACAGAATCATCACAAACTGAAAGATAAAGTTTTTCCCTCAAATCTGAAATGAAGCTGATCCTCTCTGTCCTCACACACTCGGGATCTGAAGTTCTTCTCTTACATATTTTCCTTTCTACAGCTCTGCTGACAGCTGACATATGAGCTGTTTATCAGAAAAGGACAAAGCCTTATATACTAACAGATTTTGCAATATGTTTTGAGTTGTTGGTGCTTTGTAAATTGATAAAAATGATATGATGGAGCAGGTTTCGGTCCTTGTTCAGTCTGCTGCTGCACTGTGATCACCAACATACGCAGGTATTATAACTGGTGTTTCAGCGCTTGCCTGGGTATTGGACAAGAAATACTAAAGCTTCAAATTATTTCTCTCAGAGCATGTAAGCTGTACAGAGTAATGTACATGTAACTGTGAACAATAACTTATTAAGAATCATCCAGACTGTTTCTTTTAACCAGAATATTTGAAACAAACTTTATTTTAATGTAAGCTACCAAACAGCTGTAGTTGGTTTCAGTGCATAAATATTGGGCTTTACTATTTTAATCTATAGTTAATGATTGAAAAATTATCTGAGCAGATTGCTTTATTTATTTCTGACCCCACTCCCGTCTGCTAACATGGAGGAGGCGGGGCTTATGATCTATATCGCAGCCAGACTTATTTTTAACACCAGGTTGGATGTAATGTGTTAGAACTACCAGTAGGTGGTGATAAGAGACCTTTAAGGTGTTTGGTGCCACACTCCACCATCAGGTTTAAAACTAGTGTTAATGGAGGGAGTTTGAAGGTTCAGTTTGTTCCACGACTGCATTTCACTCACTGCCTCTGTTTGTATCTCTGTCACTGCAGGACCAACATGGAGCGAGAAGTCAGCGCTCTCAGGAGGCCGACAAACCTCACAGAAGAAAGGGAGAGAAAAAATACACCTGTGACGAGTGTGGGAAGGATTTTACTGGGAAGGCTAATCTAAAAAAACATCAGGTCATCCACACTGGAGAGAGACCGTTCAGCTGTGACTTGTGTGGAAAGACTTTTTCCTGGAAGGATGCTCTAAAACAACACCAACTCATCCACAGTGGAGTTAAAGCGTACAGCTGTGATCAGTGTGGCAGAGCTTTTGCTCAAAGTGGTAGCTTACAGAGGCATCTAGTTACCCACTCTGGAATTAAGGCATACAGCTGTGACATCTGTGGGAAAACTTTCAGCCATATACGGAATCGAAATAGACACCTACGCATTCACACTGGACATGATGTGTACTGCTGTGATCAGTGTGGCAGACATTTTACAACACATGCAAAGTTACAACAACACATGTTTACCCACACTGAGGGACGACCTTATAAATGTGACCTGTGTGAGAAGACTTTTAAATCTCCACATTACCTGAGAGGACACCAACAGATCCACACCAGAAAGAGACTCTACAAGTGCAGTTACTGTGAGGTATGTATTTATATTGTTATCTTGTCATTTTAGCCTGACTGTTTGGAACAACTCTGCTCATTAAACTGTGTTAGCATGTTAGCAATTCTACTGCATGGAAAAGCAGCTCTGAGTGATTATTCAGATTTTCATGTCAGTTATGATCTTAGTATTACTGTAGTATTATGGTGGTAGTATTGTAGTTATTGCAGCCCAGTAAACTGAGTGTGTTAACTGAAACAGTAAAATGTAATTGGACGTCTGCAGAGATGCTCTTTATTTCAGGCGACGTTCAGGATAAAAATGTTGAAGGACTGACTTACACTGTCTTTGTGTCTTTGTTTAGAAGCAGAGCGACACAGATGGATCCAGTTCTCATTCCTGTCATCACTGTGGTGGTGGGAAAGACTTTCGTTGTGACCTTTGTGGGAAAACTTTCAGTCACCAATACACTCTAAAAGTACATCAACGTAAACACACTGGAGACAAACTGAAATACTGCAAAGAATGTGGGAGAAGCTTCACCACATCAAGTAGATTAAAACGCCATGAACTGATTCACAGTGGGGTTAAAAAGCACCTCTGTGATCAGTGTGGGTCATCCTTCATTACTGCAAGTCACCTTGAAAAACACAAACGAGTCCACACAGGAGAGAAACCATTTAAGTGCAGAGACAGTGACAAAAGCTTCTCACAATCAGGTAATCGTATTTTCCCTGAACGTGCACACATGGAAGGAAACTACAGCTGTGACCAGTGTGACAAGAGCTTCAGGAATCTCAGTTCATACTCTGAACACAAACGATCCCACGTTACTAATAAACTGTTTCACTGTTACCAATGTGCCCAAACATTCACCTCATTGTCTGCTCTGTGCAAACATCAGCGTGATCACTCAGGGCTGAAATCACTCCCATCACTGGATCACAGTGAATCTGAAGAGACAGAAAGATCCTCTTGAGGTTTGAGGGTCAAACTTAACGTCAATGCTGACATCACGATTACGTGATTAAAAAATGTTACACAATTAATCCGTTCTGGAGCGCAGAATGACTCAAAATCCCTGAAATGTCTCTGTCAATGCATTTTACACAGTTTGTCCAAAGTTGGTGCATTCTGCGCTCCAGATGGGTTAAAAATTGTAATCGTGTCAATCTTAATGACAGCATTAACAGCATATATGTAAAAACTGAGTGTGAGGGCCCTCGGTGCACCTGCTTGCTGCTGTGCTGACGTCTCACACACAACCTGTTGAAAGGGGAGGGGGCGGGCTGCTTGATTATGATTCATATTGTCACTCCAAGCCTATTATGTATCAATAATTTTTCCTGGGTTGTGTGAAATCCCAGAAAAAAACCACACATCTGCTTACCTGGTATTGTCCTGAAACAAGATAACATTCATTAGTAGGGATCGAGAAAACTGCTGTTTACCTTTGTTAGCCACTTGGCTATGATAGTAAACAGTAGACAGACAGTAGAGACTGATGTGACTTATTGAATCTTTTGGACTGTGTTCAGCATAATATTAATGGGCCACTAATTGGAAGAGCTGTATTGTTGATTTGTCTGATATTTCAGTGTGTGATGAATTATAATGACTGTTTGTTATCCATTTGCAAATTCGTTATGTTTGTGCTTAAAGGCTCTTCACCATGGGGTTTGCTTCACTTTGCTTTCTCGCTATATTCTGTGTGTAATTTCTTACTGTCCATATAATTCTGTGTATTAAACTCTGTTCCAAGAATATTACTCTTTTCCAGAGGATCTTTTCGAGTGCCTTGATTTTAACTGAATCTAAAAAATAGCTGGATCTTCACAGAGATCCATGATGCCTTTGCGACCAAAGCAGACAGCGGTATAAAGGCTGTCTCCAGCTATACTACACAATACTTCTATACGATTTGAGTAAGACAAAAGTTGTACAAACGCATTCATTTTTTAGAAGGGTTTTAAAAATGTCCAATGTTGAGGAGGTCCTGATGTGAAGGGGCAGTTTGTTCCATAATTTAGGAGCAGTCACAGCAAAGGCCCGGTGTCCTCTGTGTTTAATCTGGACTGTGGACAGCTAAGAGCATCTGATCCACAGACCTCAGTGATCTTGCAGGAATGTACCAATTTAAAAAATCAGAAAGGTATGAGGATGCAAACCCATGCAACACCTTAAAAACAAATAAAATCTTAAAATTAATTCAAAAACTGACTGGGAGCCACTGTAAGGATGCCAGTATGGGACATATGTGGTCTCGGTTGCGTGTGCCCGTTAGTAACCGTGCTGCAGCGTTTTGGACCAGCTGCAGTCGGCTGACTGATGACAGACTAACACCAGAGTGAAGACTATTACAAAAGTCGAGGCGAGCTGAAATGTATTAGCTAATATATATTTGTGTGTTGCCACACCTTCATTTTCCCGAGACATTCTATTTTAAAAACACTCCTTTAGTTTTTTGTCATAAAATCTTTCATCAGTTGCATAAATTGTAACACTGCTCATGTCATGTCATCAGAGGAATACTGGATTGATGCCCTTAAGGTCACCAGTTATCCTGATCTTAGTGAGGTCTAATGTCTTTATTTACAGTGGCTTGCAAAAGTATTCGGCCCCCTTGAACTTTTCCACATTTTGTCACATTACAGCCACAAACATGAATCAATTTTATTGGAATTCCACGTGAAAGACCAATACAAAGTGGTGTACATGTGAGAAGTGGAACGGAAATCATACATGATTCCAAACATTTTTACAAATAAATAACTGAAAAGTGGGTGTGCGTAATTATTCAGCCCCTGAGTCAATACTTTGTAGAACCACCTTTTGCTGCAATTACAGCTGCCAGTCTTTTAGGGTATGTCTCTACCAGCTTTGCACATCTAGAGACTGAAATCCTTGCCCATTCTTCTTTGCAAAACAGCTCCACAACTGCCCTGTGACGGCCTCAGAGGTTGTCTCAGAGAATATTGGGAGCAACAACACCATGAAGTCCAAAGAACACACCAGACAGGTCAGAGATAAAGTTATTGAGAAATTTAAAGCAGGCTTAGGCTACAAAAGATTTCCCAAGCCTTGAACATCCCACGGAGCACTGTTCAAACCATCATTCAGAAATGGAAGGAGTATGGCACAACTGTAAACCTACCAAGACAAGGCCGTCCACCTAAACTCACAGGCCGAACAAGGAGAGCGCTGATCAGAAATGCGCCAAGAGGCCCATGGTGACTCTGGACGAGCTGCAGAGATCTACAGCTCAGGTGGGGAATCTGTCCATAGGACAACTATTAGTCGTGCACTGCACAAAGTTGGCCTTTATGGAAGAGTGGCAAGAAGAAAGCCATTGTTAACAGAAAACCATAAGAAGTCCCGTTTGCAGTTTGCCACAAGCCATGTGGGGACACAGCAAACATGTGGAAGAAGGTGCTCTGGTCAGATGAGACCAAATGGAACTTTTGGCCAAAATGCAAAACACTATGTGTGGCGGAAAACTAACACTGCACATCACTCTGAACACACCATCCCCACTGTCAAATATGGTGGTGGCAGCATCATGCTCTGGGGTGCTTCTCTTCAGCAGGGACAGGAAGCTGGTCAGAGTTGATGGGAAGATGGATGGAGCCAAATACAGGGCCATCTTGGAAGAAAACCTCTTGGAGTCTGCAAAAGACTTGAGACTGGGGCGGAGGTTCACCTTCCAGCAGGACAACGACCCTAAACATAAAGCCAGGGCAACAATGGAATGGTTTAAAACAAAACATATCCATGTGTTAGAATGGCCCAGTCAAAGTCCAGATCTAAATCCAATCAAGAATCTGTGGCAAGATCTGAAAACTGCTGTTCACAAACGCTGTGCATCTAATCTGACTGAGCTGGAGCTGTTTTGCAAAGAAGAATGGGCAAAGATTTCAGTCTCTAGATGTGCAAAGCTGGTAGAGACATACCCTAAAAGACTGGCAGCTGTAATTGCAGCAAAGGTGGTTCTACAAAGTATTGACTCAGGGGCTGAATAATTACGCACACCCCACTTTTCAGTTATTTATTTGTAAAAAATGTTTGGAATCATGTATGATTTCCGTTCCACTTCTCATGTGTACACCACTTTGTATTGGTCTTTCACCTGGAATTACAATAAAATTGATTCATGTTTGTGGCTGTAATGTGACAAAATGTGAAAAAGTTCAAGGGGGCCGAATACTTTTGCAAGCCACTGTATAGTCAGTATCTTTGTTCTGTATTAGCGTTATTGTTTTTGCAAATGACCTGTAATGTTGCTTGTCATCACTGTCAGTGCTGTATGTTTAATATCACTGTGGCTTCTGTGAATCTGTTCTGTTTTACTGTTTCTGAACTCTCACATATTCTGTTTACAGTCTTTGGTTAGAGAAGCGCTTTAAGCAGCTTGTCAGAGGAGAATGTACTTCCTGAACAACAATGACCCCTAGAGGCTGAAGACAGTAATGCATATATCATGTTTTTGATTTTTGGTTCTGTACGTACGTATAACAGTAAATGTTTAGGATGCTGTGGGGATAAAAACAAGCACTTCAGTCAACCCACACTTGGACCCTGAAATGTGTGAAGATCTAAATATTTATCAAAGTCAGATTTATAATATGTGATGTATAACTGTGTGTTATAGGGGAAAAACCAAAACAAGTGTGAGTATGGAGAGAAATAACAGAGTAACAGACACTAATGAAATATTACACAGACATAAAGAATCCCATTTTTAAAATCAGTCACTCCTGTTAAAAGATAAGATGTTATAGAATACTTTTAAAAGGCTCTAAATGACATTTACCCTGCAATTCCACACCATTGAAACTCCCATTGTAAATTAGTGCTATATATAAAAGGAAATACATACATGCATTAATAAAAAAAAAAACTAATGACATTAATATAACCACTAAGAAAACCTATCTCATCTAATCAAACTCAGCCTGCACAGTAAAATTCACTCAAATTGATCAAAAACTGAACTGATGACTTCCTACTTAGAGATTTCTTTCAGTTCAGTGATGGTGGATTATAACTTCCATTCAAATCATTCAAAAAAGAGAAAAGAAAACTGTAGAACATGTTATATTACACTGTGAGAAGGTAACTGATCCAAAACCTCCGTAACATAAAAATGAAACTGGATCTTATTGATTTACTGCAAAAGGACTCAAGAAGTGAAAGTTATCAGGCCTTATTCCAGTTTTTCAAGGAGAATAAATGGTTTGGCTCGAGTTGA